>NC_091223.1:6953816-6956715 GCF_040958095.1 Procambarus clarkii
CTTCAGAGACTTTTTCATGTTTTCCTCCGAGATAAGATCATCGTAGAATTTGAAGTAGATCTTTTGGATTTCAAATTCGTCCTCATTCGATTGTGGGATATTCATGGTCTTGTGGGATCTTTTTATTTGCAAGATCGTGTTGGTAAAAACACCAAGAATTTTTGCCTTCAGGACAGAGATGGTGTAATGGATTTTCATCTGTGGACGTTTCATGGAACAGTCCGGATAGGCAGGCCTTCCTCATTTTTCTCCAGTCTGTGTTGATGTTGTCCCTGATGGCTCGTTTGAAGTGAACTATCAACTTCCCAAAGGTCTCGTAACTTAGCTTTCCATTACCTTCGGTCTCCCCTTTTGACTCCAAATGGATGATCTGTGTAACAAGTCTCTCGACTAAGTAATTTTCACACTCAGTCTTTTCCACCTTAACGTCTCCATATGGTCCAGCACCATAGTTCATTCCACAAACTTTATTGTAGGTAGAGGAGGAGTTACTGTTATCCACCAAAGTTGTATACCTAAGTTTGATGTTTTGTGATCGACCCCACATCAACAATGCAGCATCCTCTTCCATATTTTTGGGACTGCTGTAGTAGTTCTTATCACAATGTGGTAGATGTTTATCCATCTCATCATCAAACTGAGCCTCGTTTATTTCCCAATTCCGTTTCCTACGCTTGAGCATTTGGCACTGAATGCAGGTTTTTTTACAGAACACATTGAAGTCCACAACCATGCCTGCTAACATTTCCACTAGGAAAGCAGTGCTAATTTGTGAATAAGGGCTCCTAGATCCGCTAAAGGACACATCAATGTTAAGGAAGCCATCAATGGGGTCTATATTTAACTGTTTTTTATATTGGTCAAATATTATACGGCGAGTGTTTTCTTGCACTTCTTGCCAGCTCATATTAATCACATTTCTTATATGATTTTTACATCTTCTATACACCAGTGGTGACACAAATTCCATTCCATTTATGGCACACATACTCTTGTAGAACATGTATCCTTGGCCATTTAGCATGTTGAAGTACACTAATGTCTTCAGAATCTCGTAATTTCCCATCAACTCTCGTGAAACTGTATGATTACATATGCTACAGCTTTCCATCACTTGCACATCATGTTCATCAACCCTGACTATATGACGTAGTGTATTATGCGAGCAATAATGGCATAATTTTACATAATTATTATCTAAGTACTTTTCAAGTTCCTTATCTGTCACCATTAGCACTGTCTCACGTGCTGTTACTTCTTCACTGTTTTCTTCTGTGTCCTGTCTAAATAATTTCAATCGTTTTGTGGCACTGTTCTCGGTATCTTTACGTCTTTTCAAACCACTGGAAGTACCTACAACATCATCATGTTCGTGATTTTCAGTCAATGTTTGTGTAACTGTAAGTTTACAATGACTACAGTTTTTTGTTACTGTACATTTATCATGTTGATCAGATATCTTGACTGTATGATATAGTTTATCATGTAAACAATCACACACATAATTAGAATCAAGGTACTTCTCAAGCTTCCTATCTGTTATTAGCACTGTCTCTTGTGATTTGATTTTATAATTAATTTCTTGCCACTCACTGTAATCTGGGTCTTGTCTCAGCTCTTGAGCTGAAGCAGATTTCTGTTGTTGATAAATATGGCGAGCATATGCCGCTTGCGCTTGTTTTAGTTTTTTCTTCGACTTGCGTGGCATTGTGCAATCTCGTATTATTGTATGACAGTATTCATCTTCTGCAACAGGAAAGAAATATTAAAATGAATAAAAATTAATGGTATGGTGAGTCTGGTCGTATAAAATTTTTTACATTTCACAGGATATAGTGAGCCCTGAGTAGGACCTACTTGACACAGGAGCAGAGGGAGGGGTGTGGGCAAGAGGCCGTATTGGAGATATAATGAGGTGGGCAGCATGTGAACCCCCCTTTTATAACCACAATGCCCAGCGTTTATCAATATTGTGTCATCTACAAAGGATGTGGGAGGCAGGGAAGGAGGGAGGGAGGGAGAGACTGGGAGGCGGGCAAGCAGGGAGGGGAGAGACTGACTGGGAGGCAGGCAGGCTGGCAGGATATTCCTGCAAGCTGGCAGAATATTCCTGCAGGCTGGCAGGCAGGCAGGCTGGCAGGCAAGCTGGCAGGTAGGCAGGCAGGCAGGCAAGGTGGCAGGCAGGCAGGCTGGCAGGCAAGCTGGCAGGCAGGCAGGCAAGCTGGCAGGCAAGCTGGCAGGCAGGCAGGCAGGCAGGCAGGGAGGCAGGCAGGCAGGCAGGGAGGGATATCCGGTGATAGGTGCCTCGCATCGAGTCCGACCTGACCAGATGGTGCATGTGATACATCATATGGGGAGGTCCAGGAGCCCATTGTGGGGACCAAAACTCGTACACGGAGTGGTCTCATTTACTCTCTCTCTCTCTCTCTCTCTCTCTCTCTCTCTCTCTCTCTCTCTCTCTCTCTCTCTCTCTCTCTCTCTCTCTCTCTCTCTCTCTCTCTCTCTCTCTCTCTCTCTCATTCACTCTCTCTCTATCTCTCTCTTTCTCATTCACTCTCTCTCTCTCGCTCTCTCTCTCTCTCTCATTTACTCTCTCTCTCTCTCTCTGTTTGTCTGTCAGTCAGTCTGTCTGTCTGTCTGTCTGTCTGTCTGTCTGTCTGTCTGTCTGTCTGTCTGTCTGTCTGTCTGTCTGTATGTCTGTCTGTCTGTCTGTCTGTCTGTCTGTCTGTCTGTCTGTCTGTCTCTCTCTCTCTCGCTCTCTCTCTTTCTCGCTCTCTCTCTCTCTCTCTCTCTCTCTCTCTCTCTCTCTCTCTCTCTCTCTCTCTCTCTCTCTCTCTCTCTCTCTCTCTCTCTCTCTCTCTCTCTGTTTGTCTGTCTGTCTGTCTGTCTGTATGTCTGT
>NC_091223.1:6957215-7004715 GCF_040958095.1 Procambarus clarkii
TGGGGTGTGATGTGGGTGTGGATGGTGGGTGTGGGTGTTGTGGGTTGGTGTGGCTGTAGTGGGTGTGGTATGTGATGTTGGTATGTTGTGGGTGTGGTATGTGATGTTGATGTGTTGTTGGTGTGGTATGTGATGTGGATGTGTTGTTGGTGTGGTATGTGATGTGAATGTGTTGTGGATGTGGGTGGTGGGTGTGGTTGGCTGGTGTGGGTGTGATGTGGGTTGAGGGTTTGGTGTGGGTGGGTGTGGGTGGGTGTGGGTGGTGGGTGTGGTTGGCTGGTGTCGGTGTTGTGGGTTGAGGGTTTTGTATGGGTGGGGTTGGCTGGTGTGCGTGTGGGTGTGGTTGGCTTGTGTGGTTTTACTGGGTGTGATTGGCTTGTGGTAGATTGGTGTGGGTGTGGGTGTGGTTGGCTTGTGTGGTTTTACTGGATGTGATTGGCTTGTGGTAGATTGGTGTGGATGTTGGGTTGGCTGGAGTGGGTGAGGTAGGTTGGTGTGGCTGTAGTGGGTGTGGGTGGTGGGTTTTGTTGGTTGGTGTGGGTGTTGTGGGTTGAGGGTTTGGTGTGGGTGGGTGTGGCTGTAGTGGGTGTGATTGGCTTCTGGTAGATTGGTGTGGGTGTAGTGTGGGTGTGATTGGCTGGTGTGGATGTTGGGTTGGCTGGAGTGGGTGAGGTAGGTTGGTGTGGCTGTAGTGGGTGTGGTATGTGATGTGGGTGTGGGTGGTGGGTGTGGGTGTGGGTGTGGGTGTGGGTGTGGGTGTGGGTGTGGGTGTGGGTGTGGGTGTGGGTGTGGGTGTGGGTGGTGGGTGTGGGTGTGGGTGTGGGTGTGGAAGTTTAATGCACTGGGTCCCAGAAGGATACAGACTGAGAATGGGTGCCTCTAGTGGTACCTCACTTTTTTTTTTGTTCGGAATGCTTCAAATTATTATATACTTTTGAATTTTGTTAGATTTTCTATAAATTTTATTAGTTTTCACATTTTGTTTATTCTGTCCAATAAAAGCAACATAGAACACTTTCAAAGGCGTTGACCCCACCGACCATTGGTGACCCTCGCCCCACTGGTCGCATGACAAGCTACACACACCAGCTAAACCCACAAGCTGCACCCACAAGCTGCACTCACAAGCTGCACCTACCAGCCACACCCACCACCCACACATACCAACAACACACACAAGCCACACCCACCAGCTAAACCCATCCGCCACACATACCAGCCACACCCACTAGCTACACCCACCACCCACACATACCAACCACACACACAAGCCACACCCAATAGCTACACACACTAGCTACACCCATTAGCTACACCCAACAGCCAGCTACATACACTAGCTAAACACAACAGCCACACACACACACACAAGCCACACCCAACAGCTACACACACTAGCTACACCCAACAGCTAGCTACAAAACACAACAGCCACACACACACACACAAGCCACACCCAACAGCTAAACACACTAGCTACACCCACTAGCTACACCCAACAGCTAAACACACTAGCTACACCCACTAGCTACACCCAACAGCCAGCTGCATACACTAGCTAAACACAACAGCCACACACACACACACAAGCCACACCCAACAGCTAAACACACTAGCTGCACCCACTAGCTACACCCAACAGCTAGCTACAAAACACAACAGCCACACACACACACACAAGCCACACCCAACAGCTAAACACACTAGCTACACCCACTAGCTACACCCAACAGCTAAACACACTAGCTACACCCACTAGCTACACCCACTAGCTACACCCAACAGCTAGCTACATACACTAGCTAAACACAACAGCCACACACACACACACACAAGCCACACCCAACAGCTACACACACTAGCTGCACCCACTAGCTACACCCAACAGCTAGCTACATACACTAGCTAAACACAACAGCCACACACACACACACAAGCCACACCCAACAGCTAAGCACACTAGCTACACCCACTGGCTACACCCAACAGCTAGCTACATACACTAGCTAAACACAACAGCCACACACACACACACAAGCCACACCCAACAGCTAAACACACTAGCTACACCCACTAGCTACACCCAACAGCTAAACACACTAGCTACACCCACTAGCTACACCCAACAGCTAGCTACATACACTAGCTAAACACAACAGCCACACACACACACACAAGCCACACCCAACAGCTAAACACACTAGCTACACCCACTAGCTACACCCACTAGCTACACCCAACAGCTAAACACACTAGCTACACCCACTAGCCACACCCAACAGCTAAACACACTAGCTACACCCACTAGCTACACCCAACAGCTAGCTACATACACTAGCTAAACACAACAGCCACACACACACACACACAAGCCACACCCAACAGCTAAACACACTAGCTACACCCACTAGTCACACCCAACAGCTAAACACACTAGCTACACCCACTAGCTACACCCAACAGCTAGCTACATACACTAGCTAAACACAACAGCCACACACACACACACACAAGCCACACCCAACAGCTAAACACACTAGCTGCACCCACTAGCTACACCCAACAGCTAGCTACAAAACACAACAGCCACACACACACACACAAGCCACACCCAACAGCTAAACACACTAGCTACACCCACTAGCTACACCCAACAGCTAAACACACTAGCTACACCCACTAGCTACACCCAACAGCTAGCTACATACACTAGCTAAACACAACAGCCACACACACACACACAAGCCACACCCAACAGCTACACACACTAGCTGCACCCACTAGCTACACCCAACAGCTAGCTACAAAACACAACAGCCACACACACACACACAAGCCACACCCAACAGCTAAACACACTAGCTACACCCACTAGCTACACCCAACAGCTAGCTACATACACTAGCTAAACACAACAGCCACACACACACACACACTCGTGTCTTTGAGACAGGAGTTCATCAAAATTTTCACTGATTATAAGAGTCTGATCCTTCATACTGTATTATGTAATTAATTAATCTGACAAACAATTAAGCTACTCACTTGACTGAGTGTATGTTTTTGACTGACTAGATGGATTGATTAGGCACCAATGAGATGACACGAAATAAATTTTATGGTTACTGCAAGATTGGGAGGAGGGAACTATCTTCTTCCGGCGGGGTTTACCAATCCCCCATTTTAATTAATGAATCTGTAACCATATTTAATTCCTTTTGGGATTGCGTGAAAGATTCCGATGGTGATTTATTTCTACGTTGTTTTTCGTGTAGCTTTTGAGTCTATTATACTTTTAGTGACAGTACCTAACCAACCCTTCAATATTGAAATTGTTTCCAGTTTCCAGTGGGATATTTATTATTATGAAAACACATTGATTTTTATAATTTATATTAAGAACAACATTTTTCGTTGATCTTATATATATTAAGCCTGATTTAGGACTTATTGCATATATTTTGAGTTTGCAAGTACTAATTTTTATACCAAAAATATTACAATTAGTGAAAATAGGTTAAGTGATGGGACATACCAATAGACTATGTCTCTTCTTTCAAATACCTTGGAGTCTCTGTCCCTTGTACCTCAACTGCAGTCAATAAGTTACATCAACAATGTAGAGACAGACTCAAGGCTCTCAGAACTGTAGTGGGGTACAGCCCGAAATATGGTGTTAATATTAGAATAGCAAGAATGATGTATTTAGCGTATAAAGGTCTCTGATAGACTATCATGTACCAGCTTTGGTCCTGCAGAATGGCAAAAGTATTGATAGACTGGAAAAAATACAAAATGAAGCGTCCTATAACTACCAAAGTTCTCAACATGCGGAAAGAATTAAACGAGATAGAATATATGAAATTAATCTTATGATGGGACTTATCAAATAGGTCCCTTAAAAGTGTTATTAGACGAGAACTCCTGGATGAACTTGAAGAAAGTAAAACAGTGCAAAACTGGACAGTGTTTCTGTTTATGTCTAGAATGGGAACCCCTGTAAGAGAACCTCTTGAAACACTTGTCACATTCAAAAGGCTTCTCCCCTGTATGGAGTCGACGGTGTTCTGTTAAGGCTTCTTTTCGCTTATATACTTTTTGGCAAATATCACATATGAATCTGTGTTCGTCATCATCAACCTCATTTCCATCTGCTCTCATTGCATGACCATTGTTAAGAGGAGGGTAGTAGGCTAAACCGGTGGGTGCCAACTTCAGGGACTGGTAAAACGACGAGTCAATGCTTACAACCTTGGGATTAGCCTGAGTGTTGGATGGAGCTGACTGTACAGAGGTTAGTTTTGGCGATGCTGATGGTTTAGATTTAAGGTAGAGATCGATCGGTTGTACATCATCAACCTCATTTCCATCTGCTCTCATTGCATTATCATTGTTAAGAGGAGGGTAGTAGGCTAAACCGGGGGGTGCCAACTTCAGGAACTGGTAAAACGACGAGTCAATGCTTACAACCTTGGGATTAGCCTGAGTGTTGGATGGAGCTGACTGACCCTCACAATTGTCACTGAAACGTGGAGAACGAACCTTCTTTCCATTACTAGTGGTCTGGGCAGAATCTGCATCTCTTTCATCATCCCTACTCCCCAAAATGTTATTTTTCTGATGTGGTTGCTGTATTTTTTGTTGCTGTTGATGGGATTGTTCATCTAACAACTCAAGAGTGTGTTGATGTGGGCATCGCCAGGAGACGAGAGCCTCCCCCCCCACAGTGTCACATTCACACACTTTTTGTCCCTTCGTCTCGCCCATTGCCCCATCGTCCATGCCTTCATGGCATCCACCAGCAACATCTTTGATGTGCCCTTGACTATGTTGGGACTGAGAAATGTTATGTTGATATGGTTGCGCTTGTCCATTGTCACTGCCCCGGGGCACAAACCCAGCCTCTAGACAACTGCCTGAGTGACAGTTTCTCTGTGGTGGGATTTTCTTGTCTGGGTTGGAAGAGGGCTGTGTGTCAGGTCCAACATGCGCCATGTTCAGATGATTGATGAGCCACTTAGTACTGGGGTCCTGAAATTTTATTAGGTTGTTACAATCAGACCATTTTTAAATTAGTCTATAAACATCCAAACTATAAAAAAAAGAACCCTATGATCATTGAGAAACAATATTCATTGCTGGTAAATTTTACATTATAATTTTTACATCCCTAGGCATTCCATAAAATTCAATTTTAGACAATTATTCATCACAAAAATTACAAAAATTACACACACACAAAAAAAATAACAAAAAACAAATTAATACTATAACCCTTAAGAAGGAACCACGAGAATACGACTTCACTCACTATACTGAAAGGATTTCTTCAAGGATTTAAACACATGGTGTCACTGGGCGTGAACTACGAGGTAGACTGAGGGAGTAAGGAGCTATCACATCCTTTTTATTCTTTGAGGACAGTCTAGTGGCCAGCGACGAAGAGCTCAGGTCTCGAAGCTCCGGCGAGTATTATGTTATCCGATACTGTATATAATATTTGGCCCAATGGACTTCAGGGAGCCATTGAGTTAACACACCATAACGCCAACACCAATATTTATGGGAAATGTCATTACTTACTTGATCAATGAGAGGAACCCCTCGTCAGAGGATTCCGAGGAGGAAACTTCAGATGAATCTTCAGATGAATCTTCAGATGAATCTTCAGATGAATCTTCATCGTCTCGGTTCACCATTCCAAACCTACTTCTGATGGCATTTTTCTTTCTTTTCTTGAAGGGTGGGTTAAGATCATTATCATCTGATAATGTCTTTTTGATGTTGGTGTTTTTTTTGGGGGGGGGAAAGGTGTGGGGTAGATTGAGTTAAGGGAAACTCATCTGGGTCGATTTTGTTCAGAGTGAACAATGACATGCTAATTTTGGGAAGGGAACTATCCATACGGATACCATTCCATATGTTTAATATGTGAAGGGGATCGAGGTCTTTGCCACATATGACAAGCATGTATTCACCTTGTACAATGGAGGACATTTACTCATTAAAACCTTTGGAGTTAGTAGAATTAAAAAAGGGAATGGGACTGGACCCAGCATAAAGACGTACACCCAGACAGGCACCGGCTCTATCAACGAGACGAATTGAGTCTTGTCTGATCTCTCTGTTGGTGTGAAGCTCTTTATATAAAAATGGTCCAAGTTGTTATTTTGGGGGCCTCAGAATACCACCGGATGCACACACATACACAGACACACACACACACACACTCATATAATATTTATTATGGATTTTAATTTAACCAAGCTGTAGAAAGAGACCAATATATATAAAAACAATTACTTATGCCTAGTGTATAAAAAGAATAAAGTTGCTTCTTGAAGAGAAAGAGGAACAGACTGACAATTAAAAATATCAAAGCTAAACATAAAATTAATATATCCCTTTTAGAATTTGAAATTAAATTTTCTACTTCTTGTAATTCCAAATCTGCAGTTTGAATGGGATAATGTTTATATTTAGCTTCATTAATGATATAATTACTCATATCTATCACTTTAGAATCTCTATCATAGGTTTTACAATTAATCTTGTGAGTAATTGCTTGACCAAGGCTGTTTACATCAAACTGACTAAGCAGGCTTAAAATCATCTTGTTCTCTTCTAAAGAATTTGTGGTAGGTCCATCCATACCAATTATGTTTATACATTGGGGATAAATGCGTATTATTTCATTTATGGCAGATAAATATATCATATCTGGTGTTATTTGTGGTGTGGTTATAGACTGTGGAGGCCCCAATTTAATATATTGTCCAAAGTTTATATCTTGTTCTAACAATTGATTAATTATTTTATGGCGAAGGTTTTCTAATGCAGCATGAGTTATTTCATTATTGTACCCACCAATATTACCTATTGATAAATATAATTCTAATGGTAACAACACTAATCCCACAGATAAAACAAGGGATAAAGACGAAGATAAAACGGATAAAAGCCGTATTGAAAATTGAATGCTCATTTCAACCATAGATGATCGAATGATCATCGCCAAAAGTTGAATAATCATTTGTTGAGATGAAGCTTCTACCATAATTACAGATAATAATTCTTGAAGAGCATCATGGAGAATGTTTTCGGAGAAATATTTTAAGTCTTGAAATTATCTTAGGCACTCGAGTTGTAACTTCAATTTCGGTTATAGTAATAGCCTCATCTTTTATTAATGATAATAAATCGGAAAACTCAGATTCTAAACGTGTTATTATAACATCTATGAAATTAGTAGTAGTAGTAGTATACTGTTCAATAAATGATACATTTTCGGAGGATACTACTATATCCGCTTCGTCAACAAATTGTTCTTTTTCGAGTATTGACTGTGGAACAACTGTTTCAATATAACCTCTGTCAACATCCATATAATTTTGTTTGTTCAATTTATCCATAAGAATCATACTCATTCCTGATGTTGGATTAAGTAAGTCCACTAATTCACCATCGGTTAATTGGTTGATAACTTGATTGTCAAATATAAAACCTAATATCTGGCGGTGGACATGACTATGGCATTGATCTGACTGGTTATCATAGTATTTATGAAAGAATTTACAATAGATTGAGTTAAAGTTTATATTCTGTTGCTGAATATTCCATGTCAATGGTGGAGCATCGATTAAGCCAGCAACAGCTTTTCTCAGTTGATATGTATTTGTATTCTTGGCATAGGCAATGGGGTTCTTTTGATAAGATTGTAAATCGTTTTCATTAGAAGGACTCCATCGACTTGAAGGTCTTAGAGCCAATGTTTTAAGTGCAGACAACTGTACACCACAATAATTTTCGTTAGATTCCTTGACATTAATCGACCAAGTTTCAACGGGAATAGGTTTCGAGAAATAATGATTGTCTGTTTCTGTATTGTTTAGAATAGATTTTAAATCATTACCAAATCTTTCTTGAAGAAATTCAAGGACCTCATTATGAACAGCATAACATGCTTCACTACAGGCATATTCACGTTCGTTTATTAAAATAGCTGATCCAGATCCGGGCTGACAAGCAGTTTTTACATCATAATAACATTTTAGCATGTTACAACCTAGCGTTGTGAATTTAACTTCAAAGTCGTTAGGATTTTCATCTAAGAAAGCTTTGGGGAAATTGGGAGGAATATTTTTCCATGGAATATTCTTAATGATAATATTTTTAAAATACTTACTTCCATTTCTTTGTTGAAGAATCTCCATTGTTTTTCGTTGTGATATACGATGTACTATGTAAGTTGCAATTGCAATATCAGAGACAGTAACAGTTTTCATTATGAAATTGTTAAGAGTATTTATTTATTTTTTTAATATTGATCAATATAATAAGGAAATTTGAGGATTCATTTACCAGAATACTGAGAGGAATCATGGTGGAAGCTGGAGTAAATGGTGATGCTGAAAGTTGGAATAGTGGTGGTGGTGAAGAATATGGGTGTCATCGAAATGATTATTATTATCAACCAACCATTCCACAAATACCATTACAAACAACTCAATATATGATTGTACCTTATTATATGACTTCAGTGCCACATTCAATTTATGTAATTCCACCTTCTTCATGTTACGTTTCTGATTTTCCTTCAAAATATTTTTATCAATTACCACCACCACCACCGCCACCACCACTACCACCACCACCACCACCACCACAACCACTGCTACCACAATCATCAGAAATTTATTCCCATTACAGTGTTGAAGTTCAATATAAAATTTCCTTTTTAGAAAAGGAAAAAGAAAATTTAAAATCATGGAAAATTTTACGAAATATTGATGGACATATAACAGAGGTCCCCTGGGGTATATCCTTCATATACATTGCATATGAATATGGTGGGTTACCTCGAGAATTATTTATGAAATATGTTAATGAATGTTGCAATGGTAGTTAAACATTTTTCTTTGCAAATAAGCTCAGTGAGTAAATATTGTATATTATTACATCAATGCACCATACACCACACCACCCATTAGTGCACTCATATGTCTCTATTTGATCACCATTATCAATGGGCCTAACATTATTATTAATAATAAAATTAAAAGTATAACCCAGCCAATATTTTTAATTCATTTCAATATAAACTGCCATATATCAGATTGCCCAATGCCTTGAATCACTTCACCAATACCATCTCCTAAAATTTCGGCAATATTTCTTAAAATTGTTCCCTGTTCACATTTATATATATAAAATATTTCTTTATTTTCTAAATTAGAAATAGGTTCATAACCCTGGACAAATTGTGAAAGATAATTGTAGTTATGGGGACAACATATTCCCTTACAGCCCAAATTTAATATGTTTTGGGTTTCTGCAGAATTTGGAATATCAAATTGACAGTTCCAGACTTTTTTTATTGAACAATGGATGAGTATTATCATTTAGTATGTCATAGTTAATATAATCAACCCGATTGATAGGGAATTTACAAAATCTGGTCAAATATACTTCTTTTTTTAGGGAATGTCCTTTTCCAACATGGTATCTAAAACAACCACTGTTCTTCCGATTGTATTTGTTCAAATATTCAAGAAAAGCAACACCTACACCTAATAATATCGCAGATTTCAATATCAAACTTTTATGTTTACCAGCCCATTTGGTCATAGTGTTAAAAATTTTAGTTAATTTGGAATCAGTTGGTGAAGGATTACTTTCTAAATATTCAAGGAATTGAGTTTCGTTTTCAAACCCAAGATCTTGGGCAAGTTTATTTACATTGTTAATGTGTTCTTCATAGAGTTTAAATGGGTATTTTTTTAACATATGTTGTTTAAGAGCTTTGTTTTCTATAATATTTAGAATAGGGGATTCTACATCACCATGCAAAATATTTTTCATAATTTTATTAAAATCATTTTGGGATTTAAAATTTAGGTTTTCATTGATAGAATTAATAAAAGATTTGGCTGGGTGATGAAGATTTGACAATTTAATGTTTTCTGTCAAATCTGTCAGATACTTATTTGTATTTAAAAAAGATTTATTTTCATCAACCAAACTTTGGGTGATGTGAATAAAAGGCTGAAGACCATGGTCAATTTCTTTTATCATCAATTCTGTCATGAGCTATTCTTTCTTTTTTAAATAAGTATTAAAAAAGAGTTAACTTTACTGTTTTAAAACAATTAAGTGTTTGGTATGTGAGTCGTGGTAACTGTGCGGCCGGTCTGCTGTGATTGGCTTGATGGAGCACCAATCACGGGTGAAGTGGGCGGAGCCAACGAGAGGATTTTCACTAGTGTGTGTGTGTGTGTGTGTGTGTGTGTGTGTGTCTTTGTGTGTGTGTATGTGTGTGTGTGTGTGTGTATGTGTGTGTGTGTGTGTGTGTGTGTGTATATGTGTTTTGGTGTGTTTGTGAGAATGTGTGTGTGATTCCTGTGTGAGAATACGTTTTACGTGTCAGAATATGTGTGTGTGTGTGTGTATGATTCCTGTGTGAGAATACGTTTTATGTGTCAGAATATGTGTGTGTGTGTGTGTGTGTGTGTGTGATTCCTGTGTGAGAATGCGTTTTGTGTGTCAGAATGTGTGTGTGTGTGTGTGTGTGTGTGTGTCTTTGTGTGTGTCTTTGTGTGTGTGTGTGTGTCTTTGTGTCTTTGTGTGTGTGTGTGTGTGTCTTTGTGTGTGTCTTTGTGTGTGTGTGTGTGTGTCTTTGTGTGTGTGTGTGTGTCTTTGTGTGTGTAAGTGTGTGTGTCTTTGTGTCTTTGTGTGTCTTTGTGTCTTTGTGTGTGTGTGTGTGTGTGTGTGTGTCTTTGTGTGTGTGTGTGTGTGTGTGTGTGTCTTTGTGTGTGTGTGTGTGTCTTTGTGTGTGTAAGTGTGTGTGTCTTTGTGTCTTTGTGTGTGTGTCTTTGTGTCTTTGTGTGTGTGTGTAAGTGTGTCTCTTTGTGTGTGTGTGTTGGTGTCTTTGTGTGTGTGTGTGTCTTTGTGTGTGTGTGTGTGTGTGTGTGTGGGTGTGTGTGTGTGTGTGCCTTTGTGTGTGTGTGTGTCTTTGTGTGTGTGTGTGATTCCTGTGTGAGAATGCGTTTTGTGTGTCAGAATGTGTGTGTGTATGTGTGTGTGTGTGTGTGATTCCTGTGTGAGAATGCGTTTTGTGTGTCAGAATGTGTGTGTGTATGTGTGTGTGTGTGTGTGTGATTCCTGTGTGAGAATGCGTTTTGTGTGTCAGAATGTGTGTGTGTGTGTGTGTGTGTGTGTGTGTGTGTGTGTGTGTGTCAGAATGTGTGTGTGTGTGTGTGTGTGTGTGTGTGTGTGTGTGTGTGTGTGTGTGTGTGTGTGTGTGTGTGTATGTGTGTGTGTGTCAGAATGTGTATGTGTGTGTGTGTGTTTGTGTGTGTGTGTGTCTTTGTGGTAGACTCATGATCACCGATCATCCCACCAGACTCCATCATATTCTCTCAGCCCGAAGCCGTGCACCATGGTATGTTGAACAAATATATTCCTCCTCTTCCTCTTCATCATCATCAATCTCTTCCACTACCTCCTCCATCTCTTGATCCACTTGATCTTCCAACGCCTGATCCGCTTCATCCTCCACATCCTCCAAACCTCCCTCCTCCATCTCATCCAACGCCTTCCTCTTTTTAATAATAATACCATTGTTATAAATATAATAATTTTTGTACTGATTGTGCCAATTTTTTTTATGTATTGTTTGTTGTGGAAGATAAGCTATCACTTTAGTTATTTGATAATCGGGTAAAAGTTGTAAATTAATTTTTGCAAGTCTTGGTATTGATATAATCTTTTTATTTTCTTTAATCATAGTAAATTTTTGCAATAACTCACAATGAATATGCCATGCAGTGGATAATGATATATGTTTTCTTTCTGACCAATTTTCATCTTATTCAAAATATCTAATAAGATGATCAATGATAAGCTCATCATATTTAATTACATCATCAATACAAATGTACATATCAATAGTTTTAAGACTTTTTTTATTTGCTTTTAATGCTTTTTGATAATTTATACAATTATTAATAATATACTCCCTTAATGAACTTTGTTTTAAACTTTGGGTAATATCTCTTACCCCATCTAAAAGAAACAACATTAAATACACAACCTCGTTGATAAAAAGTATCATTTTGGTTTTTTCTAATTTAAAAGGGGAATGAGTTCTAGAATAAACTGAAAGTGAAAAATCCTGATCATCGTCTTCATATACAATATTTTGATTATGAATTTGCGTGAAAAATCTTTCATACCAGACAAATTTATTATCAGCTGTTAGTCCTGTCATGTCATAAATTTTATGATATATTAATTGACTTCTGCTAAGATTGTTTGGATAAGTAAAAGTAATATGAGAATCATCGATATTATTATTATAATATAATTTATCAGCTATAAATAATTGTCTTGTTAGATTAAATCTCAGGGGAAAATAATATAATCCAGGGTTTTTTTTAACGTTAAACTTCTCATTATTTATATGTTCGATTTGTATGTTAATTGAAAGTTTATCTTTTTTATTCATCTTTTTTTTATACAAAAACATATACACACACAAACTCACACTCAAACACAAAAAACACACACCCAAAACACACACATAAAGACACACACACTTACACACACACATACACAAAGACACACACAAAGACACACACAAAGACACACACACACACACAAAGACACACACAAAGACACACACACACACAAAGACACACACAAAGACACACACACAAAGACACACACACACCCAGTCCAAAAGGAAAACAGAGAAATGAAGATGAGAAACCCATGGTTTAATCAAAGATGTAGGCTAGCTAAGCAGCAAAGTAAAAGGGCATGGAGAAACTATAGGAATAACAGGACACTGGAGAGCAGAGAAAGATACCAGAATGCCAGGAATGAATATGTCAGGATGAGAAGAGAGGCAGAAAGACAATACGAAAATGACATCGCAAGCAAGGCAAAGACTCAGCCTAAATTGTTGCATAGCCACATTAGGAGAAAAACAACAGTAAAGGAACAGGTTATGAGATTAAGGATAGGGGCGGAAGGATTCACTACAAATGACAAGGAAGTGTGTGAGGAATTGAATAAGAAATTCCAGGAGGTCTTCACCTTAGAACAAGGAGAAATTCCAGAGGTAAGTGAGGGAATAGCTAACCAGGAACCACTGGAAGAGTTTGAGATTACCAGTGGGGAAGTAAGGAAGTGTTTACTAGAGTTGGACGTGACGAAGGCTATAGGCCCAGATGGAATCTCCCCTTGGGTTCTAAAGGAAGGAGCAAGAGAACTGAGCCTACCACTCTCCATAGTGTATAACAAATCACTGGCAACAGGGGAACTGCCAGATACTTGGAAAGCAGCTAACGTAGTCCCGATATACAAGAAAGGGGATAGACAGGAGGCACTGAACTACAGGCCAGTGTCCCTAACCTGCATACCATGCAAGCTGATGGAGAAGATTGTGCGAAAAAAACTAGTGGAGCATCTGGAGCGAAGGAACTTTGTAACACAGCATCAACATGGGTTCAGGGATGGCAGGTCCTGCCTCACAGGGTTACTTGAATTCTACGACCAGGCAACAAAAATAAGGCAAGAAAGAGAAGGGTGGGCAGACTGCATATTTTTGGATTGTCAGAAAGCCTTTGATACAGTGCCACACAAGAGGCTAGTGCGAAAGTTGGAGATGCAGGCTGGAGTGAGAGGGAAGGTACTCCGGTGGATAGAGGAATACCTAAGCAACAGGAGACAACGAGTCTGTGTGAGGGGTGAGGTCTCAGATTGGCGAGACGTCACAAGTGGAGTCCCGCAGGGGTCAGTCCTTGGACCTATACTGTTTCTGGTATATGTAAATGATCTCCCAGAGGGTATAGATTCGTTCCTCTCAATGTTTGCCGACGATGCAAAAATTATGAGGAGGATTGAAACAGAGGATGATAGTAGGAGGCTACAAGATGACCTGGATAGACTGAGTGAATGGTCCAACAAATGGCTGTTGAAGTTCAACCCGAGTAAATGCAAAGTAATGAAACTAGGCAGTGGAAACAGGAGGCCAGGCACAGGATACAGAATAGGAGATGAAGTACTTAATGAAACAGACAGAGAGAAAGATCTAGGAGTTGATATCACACCAAACCTGTCTCCTGAAGCCCACATAAAGAGAATAACGTCTGCGGCATATGCGAGGCTGGCTAACATCAGAACGGCGTTCAGGAACCTGTGTAAGGAATCATTCAGAATCTTGTACACCACATATGTAAGACCAATCCTGGAGTATGCGGCCCCAGCATGGAGCCCGTACCTTGTCAAGCACAAGACGAAGCTGGAAAAAGTCCAAAGGTATGCTACTAGACTAGTCCCAGAACTAAGAGGCATGAGTTATGAGGAAAGGCTGCGGGAAATGCACCTCACGACACTGGAAGACAGAAGAGTAAGGGGGGACATGATCACAACCTACAAAATCCTCAGGGGAATCGACCGGGTAAACAAGGACGAACTTTTCAACACTGGTGGGACGCGAACAAGGGGACACAGGTGGAAGCTGAGTACCCAAATGAGCCACAGAGACGTTAGAAAGAACTTTTTCAGTGTCAGAGTAGTTAGCAAATGGAATGCATTAGGAAGTGATGTGGTGGAGGCTGACTCCATTCACAGTTTCAAATGTAGATATGATAGAGCCCAATAGGCTCAGGAATCTGTACACCAGTTGATTGACGGTTGAGAGGCGGGACCAAAGAGCCAGAGCTCAACCCCCGCAAGCACAATTAGGTAAGTACAATTAGGTAAGTACACACACACACAAAGACACACACAAAGACACACACACACACACACAAAGACACACACACACAAAGACACACACACACAAAGACACACACAAAGACACACACACACACAAAGACACACAACGACACACACACACACACACACACACACACACACACACACACACACACACACACACACACACACACACACACACACACACACACACACACACACACACACACACACAAAGACACACAACGACACACACACACACACAAAGACACACACACACACAAAGACACACACACACACACACACAAAGACACACACACACACACACACAAAGACACACACACACACACACACAAAGACACACACACACACAAAGACACACACACACACACACACACACACACACAAAGACACACACACACACACACAAAGACACAAAGACACACACACACACACACACCCATAAAGACACACACACACACACACACACACACAAAGACACACAACGACACACACACACACACACAAAGACACACACACACACACACACACACACACACAAAGACACACACACAAAGACACACACACACACACATAAAGACACACACACACACACAAAGACACACAATGACACACACACACACACACAAAAACACACACAAAGACATACACACACACACACACACAAAGACACACACACAAAGACACAAAGACACACACACACACACACACATAAAGACACACACACACACACACACACAAAGACACACAACGACACACACACACACAAAGACACACACACACACACACACACACACACACACACACACACACACACAAAGACACACACACAAAGACACACACACACACACCTAAAGACACACACACACACACACACACACACACAAAGACACACAACGACACACACACACACACACAAAAACACACACAAAGACATACACAAAGACACACACAAAGACACACAAAGACACACACACACACACAAAGACACACACAGACACACACACAAAGACACACACAAAGACACACACAAAGACACACACACACACACAAAGACACACACACACACACAAAGACACACACACACACAAAGACACACACACACACACACAAAGACACACACACATACACAAAGACACACACACACACACACACACACACACACACACACACACACACACACACACACACAAAGACACACACAAAGACACACACACACACACAAAGACACACACAAAGACACAAAGACACACACACACACACACACAAAGACACACACACACAAAGACACACACAAAGACACACACACACACACAAAGTCACAAAGACACACTGTTACGGCCCTCTCGGGACGCAACGGGGTCCTTACTCTGATGTTGTTAGAGGAAGATATATTGTATCCGTTCCCAAGCCAGTAGTGGCTATCAAGGGATGAGATCCGTGACGCAAGTAACTTAAAGGGAGTAGGGAAAGAAAGTTAAGAACCTAATATTATAATTAACACCATCACCGTTTAAATATATAAAATTAATGAGTGCACAAGGGGGAGGGGTATTAACACTAAACAAGGGGATTATTCACAATGTAGTCTTCTGCTGAAGACTGGATCAAGAAGCTAGGTGCTGAATCCGCGGTGCTTTCTTCGTGGCCTCACGACGTGTCCTCTGAGAATGCCGAGCCTACCCTGGCCACAGGTCAGCCAAAACACAGGTCCACTGGGGGCACCGTCGTGGAGGCCGTCAACCACACGTCCAGCTGGTCTGCTGGCAGGTACTGAGCCACCAAGGCTGGTACGGCCACTCCACGAACGATATAAGGGGTACGCCCTAGACAGGAGTCTCGTGTGATATCACAAATCACCCTCCTGTCCTCAATACCCCAGTGGATGATCGTCTCCAACAGTCGGTCCCGGGTAAATCCTTTCACTGCCACTCCACTGGCAGGCTAACACACCACAGTGTTCTTCCGGGGGGACGACGTCACAACAGCTGCAGCAAACTTCACAGTATGGAGACTGGCTGCCTCGGGTAGACTGACTCGACTCCCATCACAGTAGTCCTAGGTCGACTCTGTAAGTAGACACGTCATCAATAACTGGGACACTAATACACCTCACTTACGGGCTCGGGCGCAAACACCTGACGTATCCAGTCCATAGATGGCGCTGTCGTCGGAGCACCACCTCACCAGAGGTCAGGAGCGGCTGTGTTGTGAGCTGCACAGGACTGGAAACTGGCCCTTGTGGCCGATATTCGCCGTCCTCATCCGGTGTCGTCGTTCGTTTGGCGGGGGTTTCGGGAGCTGACCCACAGATGGCGTAGTTGTTACTGCTCCTTGCTCGGATGCTGGATCCGGGTTCGTAACACCTCCCCACCAAAAATAATTTGGTTTGGGGTAATAAATAATAATAATAAAAAGAAACACAAACTAAATTAGTACGACGACACAACTCCAAATGGACACACATGCATTATAATCTGGAATGGTGAGGCTGTCTCGTCCACAGAACTGTCCTACTGGGCAATTCCGGCACAACGGGAACTTGAAGATTGAAGGCAATGATCTGCCTGACGTAATCTTCCACGTCTTCCACGTCTCCACTGCGATGTCAAGCAGGGGCATCATCTCACACCTCTCTAGTAAGGATCCGTGTAGACACGATCTGGGGTGACTCGACACTTCTCTGCGTCGAGGCACCGATGACGGCTGATCACAGACGGCATTTCTGGTACCGGTCCGATGGTCCTTCAGGGAGACAGGAACCTGGAATACAGGGGTCTGATAATTCAGAGTGATAGCGACAGGGGATAAGTCGATACTTACTGCATACGCCTCTACTAGGCTTACACCTAGTTTCCACAGGGCTGCTTGCACGTCGCAGATGGCATTCGCTCTGCAACCGTCAGGTCGACCAACGTTCCGTATAACACTGTGTTGAGGCTCAGCAATCACGCGGGGGATGTCAACCTGTCGGAAACAGTCACTCATATTATCACATGCCGTACCTCCTGTATCAACCGTCACCTTCCAGGTCCCTTCTTCAACTGCAACACCTGCAGTACAAATCTCCAATCCCTGGGACCTCTTCACGATGTTCACGGGAGCCACCATCCTTCGGGTCGTCCACTGATCCTTACTGAGAACACATAGAATACATAGGAGAATAAAACAAAATATCGCTAAGAAACATGAGGCCAATTGAGGGATAAGCTTCCCGAGCCAGTCATGTCCATAGCCGGCAACATCCACACGCCTGGCTTGGACCGAAGAGGGCACTAGACCGTTTGAACACACCGCACCTACCTCTGACGTCTGGGGAATCTCTGGCTGGTTCACTACACGCTGTAACTTGCCATACCGCAAGCACACATCCGCCTTCGCTCCAGACTCGTTGGTATCCGTGGGTGCCCGCACACAAGGCCTCTCTTCTTGCTCAGGTACCTCTGCCTTCTTAACTTCATGTTCCTCGTCGAGAGAATCAGGAGACACTGCTAGAATATCGTCGATCTGCGGGTGAGAGGACAAATTAAATATGTTTACATCCGGGTCTGTCTTTACCTGGACATTACCATTGCCTGTAGACACCTCAGACTTTGATGTTCTGGCCGACTCGTCCGCTATCTTGGGATGATTGGTGCCCCAATCGGTCACCAAGTCGTTGGCTAGTACCACGTCAATCCCAGCCACAGGGAGGGTATCGACTACTGCCAACTCACATGTGCCGCTGAAATAAGGCGAGTCAAGATGTACTGGCACTAAGGGGGCGATGTACTGCGTCCTAGGAAACCCAACCAGGACAACCTTTTGTCGCCCATCCACACTTACTCCCTCGGGTAACGAGCTCTTCACGATCAGGGACTGGGCTGCTCCACTATCTCTGAGCACTACAATTGATCTACCAGTATGATCACTCGTTACATACCCAGTTGAAGTGTGAGGGGCCAACAAACTTGGTCCTTTCTGCGTCGTCGTAGACTGGTTTCCTGCTGGTGATGTTCCACAGCTCATCAACATCACCTCCCTTCGTGCGCTGCCACCTCTTCTGCCTCGGCACCTAGCAGCTACGTGCCCTTTCTGCCCACAAGTCCAGCACACCATATTCCTCCTTGGACTACGGTGTTTCGGACTACTAGGACTTGTTCTTCGGGGGCTACTTGGGGGCGTCTTCTTAGCGCTTCGTGGGACGGGAGTCTCTTCATCGTCCTGAGGTCTGTCAAACCGGCGCTGGTAATTCCTCGGGACGTACTTAGCAGACGGCCTATGAGTCAGGATATACTCTTCAGCCATGGTGGCTGCTGCACTCAAGGTCTCCACCTGCTGTTCCTCTAAGTACGTCTTGAGGTCTCCAGATAAACAATCCTTGAAGTCCTCGAGCAGAATCAGCTGCTCGAGGTCTGCCATGGTCTCCACCTTCCGAGAGGCACACCATTCCTGGAAAAGTCGCTCCTTGATCGTGGCGAATTCGGTGAAAGTGTGCTCCGAGGTCTTCTTCAGGTTTCTGAACTTCTGCCTGTACGCCTCAGGTACCAATTGGTACGCCATGAGCACAACCTTCTTCACCTTGTCATAATCGCTGGAGTCGTCAAGGGATAACGTTGAGTAGGCGATTTGGGCCTTCCCAGTCAAGACTGACTGTATCATGATGGTCCAATTCTCCCTTGGCCACTCCAAAGAGGCAGCGACTTTCTCGAAGGCTGCAAAGAATTTTTGACACTTCCTTCTCATGGAATTTGGGGACCATTTTGATGTTGCGTACCGGATCGAAGCTACTGGTGTCCGTTGTTTGCCTCCGACCACCGCCTAATCGCAAAACTTCTAGTTCATGTTGTCTCTCTCTTTCCTCTTTGTCTCGTTGTTCTTGTCTGTCTCGTTCCTCTCTTTCTCGCTCTCGTTCTTCTCTCTCTCGTTCTCGTTCTTCTCTCTCTCGTTCTCGTTCTTCTCTCTCTCGTCTCTCTTCTCTTTCTCGTTCTTCTCTCTCTCGTCTCTCTTCTCTTTCTCGTTCTTCTCTTTCTCTTTCTCGTTCTAATTCTAAACGTCTCATCTCTAATTCTTTATCTTGTCTCTCTCGTTCCATTTCTAATTTCTTCCATTCTATTTCACGATTGATCTCTAGGGCACGCATCTTGACTGTTAGGAAGCTGATATTAAGCTCGCCGGCATCACTGTCAACGTCGCTGCCCTTATCTTCCTTTTCCGTGGAAGCTATGTCTGCACTTTCCTTTGTACTAGGAGTCTCGCCTTCCTGTTTCTCTTCTGCCTTCAGGTGCCGGTGTACCTTGGACAAGATCTCCACACGGGAATCACTGGCACGGATCTTGATCTCCAGGTAGGCGCTCACTAGTACAAGCTCTGGTTTGCTCAAATATTTTAATCTGGCAAGACAATCCTCTCTGTTCAGAAAAGCCTGAACCTCGTCCAGATCATCTATGGTAGCTTTGTCTGCCATTGTCACAGATGGAACACTTTGCACTTAACACACTGCTTACACGTTAGCACTTAACACACCGAGCACTGTTCTACGCCAATATTGCACTTTATCGCACCTAACACTGCACTTGCCAATATTGCGCGTAATCACTTCGGGCACCACACTACCCAATATTGCACTGAGTCCAAGCGAACACTTCGCTCTACAATATTGCACTAAATCACTGAGCACCACACTAGTCAATATTGCACTTAATCGCTTAATCACAGCGAACACCGCACTGCACAATATCGCACTTAGTCACTCTGAGCACCGCACAGGACGTATAACGTCACAATCGTCACACAGGGGGAATTATATACAGGGATTACGCCACTTCACCACCCCTGTCAAACACACTTAACAAGGGGACAGATCCCGCTGGGGATGCCAATTATGTTACGGCCCTCTCGGGACGCAACGGGGTCCTTACTCTGATGTTGTTAGAGGAAGATATATTGTATCCGTTCCCAAGCCAGTAGTGGCTATCAAGGGATGAGATCCGTGACGCAAGTAACTTAAAGGGAGTAGGGAAAGAAAGTTAAGAACTTAATATTATAATTAACACCATCACCGTTTAAATATATAAAATTAATGAGTGCACAAGGGGGAGGGGTATTAACACTAAACAAGGGGATTATTCACAATGTAGTCTTCTGCTGAAGATTGGATCAAGAAGCTAGGTGCTGAATCCGCGGTGCTTTCTTCGTGGCCTCACGACGTGTCCTCTGAGAATGCCGAGCCTACCCTGGCCACAGGTCAGCCAAAACACAGGTCCACTGGGGGCACCGTCGTGGAGGCCGTCAACCACACGTCCAGCTGGTCTGCTGGCAGGTACTGAGCCACCAAGGCTGGTACGGCCACTCCACGAACGAAATAAGGGGTACGCCCTAGACAGGACTCTCGTGTGATATCACAAATCACCCTCCTGTCCTCAATACCCCAGTGGATGATCGTCTCCAACAGTCGGTCCCGGGTAAATCCTTTCACTGCCACTCCACTGGCAGGCTAACACACCACAGTGTTCTTCCGGGGGGACGACGTCACAACAGCTGCAGCAAACTTCACAGTATGGAGACTGGCTGCCTCGGGAAGACTGACTCGACTCCCTTCACAGTAGTCCTAGGTCGACTCTGTAAGTAGACACGTCATCAATAACTGGGACACTAATACACCTCACTTACGGGCTCCGGCGCAAACACCTGACGTATCCAGTCCATAGATGGCGCTGTCGTCGGAGCACCACCTCACCAGAGGTCAGGAGCGGCTGTGTTGTGAGCTGCACAGGACTGGAAACTGGCCCTTGTGGCCGATATTCGCCGTCCTCATCCGGTGTCGTCGTTCGTTTGGCGGGGGTTTCGGGAGCTGACCCACAGATGGCGTAGTTGTTACTGCTCCTTGCTCGGATGCTGGATCCGGGTTCGTAACACACACACACACACACAAAGACACCCACACACACACAAAGACACACACACAAAGACACACACACACACACACACACACACAAAGACACAAAGACACACACACACACACACAAAGACACACACACACACACACAAAGACACACACACACACACACAAAGACACACACACACACACAAAAAGAAACACACACACACAAAGACACACACAAAGACACAAAGACACACACAATGACACACACACACACACACAAAGACACACACACATAGGTGAGTACACACACACACAAAGACACACACACACACACACACACAAAGACACACACACAAAGACACAAAGACACACACACACACAACGACACACACACACATACAAAGACACACACACACACACACAAAGACACAAAGACACACACACTTACACACACAAAGACACACACACACACACACACAAAGACACACACACACACACACACAAAGACACACACACAAAGACACACACACAAAGACACACACACTTACACACACACACAAAGACACACTCACACACACAAAGACACACACACACACACACACACACAGACACAAAGACACACACACACACACACACACACATCCACAGACACAGGAATCCCAAAAGTTCACCAAAACTCTTATTATACTCACTTTACATTTTTTTTCTTAAACTAGTTGGGAGAGGTACAGTCTTTGATATGATTGGGAACGGCATTCAACATTTTAAGACCCTTGATTTGAAGAGCAGCATTTCTGGTTTGATTAAGTCGAACTCTTGGGAACCGAATGATATCTAGGGGCAGTGTAACAGCACATCATTTTTTTTTTTTATTAGATATGGTATCTCATCCATAAAAAATATTTTGTGGAAAAAAATGAGGTTGACCACCAGCCCGTGGTCAGTGGGGACCCTGTGGTGGACCATCAGCCGGTGGTGGACCATTCATTGGCTTATTAGGCAAATCAGATCTTGAATAGTTTGCCAAATAAGACATCAAATTTTATTTATAACTCCAAATTTTGTATTGGTTATTTTTTAATTAAGGCAAAAAAAAATGAAGAGAATCAATTAATTCTTTATGGATTTATATATTTTTCCAAATTTTATTGCAAAATAAAACTTATAAACATTTCTATATAATATAAAATTTTTGATGTTTAAGTTTTGTTAATTTTATAAACATAATTTTATTTATCACAGATATTAAATATATAATATTATTAATTTTATGTATAATTTTTTATTTATATTTAAAATAAAAAAAACAAAATATACATTTTGATTAAAATATTCATAGTTACTTTATAATTTGAGATAAAATTAAAGAAAACAGAAATAATATTTTCCCCTTTATAGTTAAATTCGATATTTTATATAAAAATAAAACAAACAAAAAGTCACTCAAAGTCATTTTATATATTATTTATTTATTTTATAAACATTTATTTTAAATAAAATTAAAAAAAACTGAAAAAATATATATATATTTTCTTTTTATTAAACAAATATTTCATCACTACTTTCATAATCACTACTTCCATATTCTTTGTAGTCGTTACTTGCCTCTGTATGATAATTATAATCTATATTATCACTATTTTCATCATTAATCCATTTGAAGAACGAACAATACATGCCAACTTCAAAATCCCTAAATACAAAATAATAATAATGACTTACAAATGCTAATAACATTATGGGAGTAATAACTTTGCGAATACCAATTTGGATATAATAATATTCATCGAATAATTTAAACCAAGAAGTTGGTAAAATGTTTCCATAAATATCTAAAAATTGTACTTGAATACAACATTTTTCCTGATCATAAAGAATATTCATTGAACCTCGTTCTTTGAAACATCGAAATTTTAAATTTGATATAACAATATGATATTGATTATTTTCCTTATTTGTTATGTTTAAAAAGTATGGTTTATCTCCATATATAAAATGAACTGCATCTTCAATTTTTGATTGTAACATCTCCTTAGGTTTGAAGCTTTTCTTCAGAACAGATAAAATATAATTCCATCGGTAATTTTCATTACAAAAACATTTCCCATATAAATTACATAAGGGATACTCATCATCACTTAATGCACAATAGAGATAGTAGGCAGCCGTTGCTACAAAATTGTTACTTTTGCTTATAATCTGAAACAACTCACGTCCTGTATTATCAAAATATTGAACTGAGGGAGGATTGTTTGAAACAATTTTTAGCGATCCAGTATGGTAAGACGAAGGTATACCATCTCCTATTATTTCTTTCTTACATCCATTACAAAATTTCACGTTTAAGATTCTCAAAACCATAACGGACTCTTCCGGTGTTGTTGTGTGTACTGACAAAGACCATATCGGGTGTTTTAAATTGTCTCTCCCATATATTCTTTCAAGAAAAGTGGTTACATTTCCTACTGTAAAAAAGGAAAATTTGAATGTTTAGTCATTTGTTCAAAATAATCCATTCGAAAATTTGTATTACAGAGACATTTAATGCCATAATTTTCAAAACAAGTTGTAACGTTATCATATAACATTATTTTTTCTGTGAGGATTTGTATTTTGAAGACATATATTCTTCCACTAGCTGAGTAATTTTATGAGTGTTGGATACAACTCGTAATATCCGTTTATGTAATGGCTCATCTTTTTTAATATCAGGGAAAAAGAAAATTGGAATATTAATAAATAAAATGTTAATTTTACCACTCCCACTCCCATTTTCTAAGAACTGTGCAAAATTATTTATATTAGGAGAGTAATCACAGACTGAATGGGAATCCAATTTCATAATAAATTTCCTTTTCAATTTTATGAGTAAGTATTGTACAAATAATTGTAAGTCTTCTACACTATTATTTTCAAAGGTAACATCATCATCATTCTTATCAACATTATTAATATTATGATGATGATAGTTGGTTAGAACAATTGTTCCTAAAGGTAAAGCAGGAGGATAAAAGTGTAATTTTTTGAAATAAGATAATGGGATTTCTATACTACCATCTGAGTTACATGCAAACATTATTTAGTTTTGTTTTTAATATTGAGTGAATTCATAAATCGATTAAATTTTTTTTCGGTATTTTCGTAATCAATCAAATCAGTCTTGGATACAAATTTTGCCTTTAAAATTACCTTTGCACATCCACGTTTAATATCTTCAAAATTTGAACATGGATATGTTCCTTTATGTATTTCAATATTATTTTTATCAATCTTACACTTCATCCAAATAGATAATTCTTGTTTTTCCTCATCAAAATGGGGATCCGGACACGCTGTACACGGAAAATGTTTATTGTCATGTAAGTTAGTATACATAGGACCGCAGTTACATAGACCATTAGAATAACCTGGAGCTGTAATTACACCAGATGGTAAATGTACCAGACAAGGATCGCGGAAACAGGCTGAACGTGAGATATCTGGATTAGAAATATATCCAGGGGAACATCGACATATATATTTTTCTTGTTCTTTTAATGGTATAAAAAAGTCTTGGGGGTCATTTGAGTAAGGTCCACTAATTCATCCTGCCCATTGGTAATTTTAACCAAAGTTCCTCCTGGTTCACATGCAGTTAATCTATTTGTAGTTGCGTTATAAAGACCTGGTAGGTAGGATTTACACTTCCATCGATCTTCTTCAAATGAATACTGTAGAAAACCCCATACTGGGTCACAGAATTTTTCTTCTGGTTGTTTCCAAAGACAGTATGTGCATCCTGGTTTGAGGATTCCACCTCCATAATAATATTTTATATTGCTAGTAGAAGATGATATAGGTATTACGACCTTTTCTAAATAACGTCCACATTTACGGCCCCCAAGTTTTTGACAAATTTGATTGTCATGCGACTGAGAACTATCTACTTTTAAAATCATTCCCTTACATTTATTGATTTTAATGTCATTATTGTTATCATATTCATTATAATTTAGCCAACCTTGTAGATCAATAAATTCGTGTCTTTCTTCAAATGCAATTTCTTCAGCTTCAAGTCCTTCTTTAATACTTTGACGTAAAAAACTATGAATGTAAAAACGATCAGTAATATAAAGAAAATTAAAAAATATAAAAAAAAGGATAAAAATTATAACCGGAAATTGAAGAAAATACTGGTATGTCGAAGAAATCATTTTTGGTTTTTATTTAAGAGAAAATTTAGGAGTTTCTCAGTTGAAACTCTTTTATTACAATTTGTGGAATAACAGTGAAAACGATGACGATGAATATAAAGTCTACCTGAAGGTGTACGAGATTTACCACGAACTTCATGAAAAGGACAAAAAATATTACATTGCCATTTTTGGTTCATTGCTAAGAGTTCATTATATGGCTCCTTACATAATAATTCAGCACATTTTTGTGTAATTATCTGTTTTTTTTTTTAAATTGTTCAATTTTTGGTTGATGCAGCGATCGTTTTAAAACCAACCTAGGACGACTAATTACATTTCCTCCTCCTCCTCCTAAATTATTATTATTATTATTATTATTATTATTATTATTATTATTATTATTATTATTATTATTATTATTATTATTATTATTAATAATTATTTCAAAAATATTATTTCTAGTGGATAAGTGTCCCTGTTTAATTTCATTGATACTAATAAATTCTATTGAAGTCTCAATACATCGATATATGAATGAAACACTCGCCATATTGGTACATGATCCTTATTACTAAACAATAGAGAGAGAGAAAAGCTTACAAGATAATATAAAGGATATTGTAGAATCAGAGAACCTAATATATATATATATATATATATATATATATATATATATATATATATATATATATATATATATATATATATATATATATATATATATATATATAGCTGTACTGTCAGAAGTAAAATATTTTTTAAAGACAAAGTAAGTTATCGTGCAAATATGATCGGCGCACGACACTGAATTCTGCCAGGCCAACTACAACAGTATTTTCTTCAAATTCTTGTTACCAATTTTCATATTTTTTGTTAATATTCTATAATTTTCTTTATATTGCTGATCCTTTGTACATACATAAGTCTTTTAAGAGGGACTGGAAGCTGAATCCTCCTATTATTATTTATTATTGAAACGTGACATAATGGCTGACGAGCCTTATTACCAAAAGAGAGTAAGACAAAAGTTTACAGATATTATAAAGTATATTGAAGAATCAGAGAACTTAATTATAGCTGTACCATCAGAAGTAAAACAATTTGAAAAGCTGTTAAATTCTTGGGTATTATATTTACCGAATCTCCAAAATGTTGTGGTAAAGAGAGGAAATTGTAATAAGTGTTGGTACCAAAGTGAGAATAAAAAAACACTCACTATTTTTAGGTCACCTTTCGAAATAATTATTAAGCAAAATGATATAAAAGTTAGCTCTTCGTTTCTTATGAAAGATGTAATATTATTATTAGTAGAAGCTATTCAAAAAGAAAAGAGAAATATCCATGTATATTGGGATTAATTAATAACAAATATGATAAATTTATATACATTTTTTATAAACATGAAATTTAATTTAAATTTCAAATAACATTAAGTATTATATCAAATTTTGGAATATAAAAACCATTAACTAATTTCAAATATATTTCATTGGAAAATATTTCACATTCATTATTATAGAATAAATTTAGAATATTGTTATATGTTACATTTGAATTTTTATGTTTATTTATAATATCCCAAACTTTTAAAATATGAAATTCCGTCTTATCAATATATAACGGATCTATTTGTAGATAAAAATCAATTTCTTCAGTATTTTCGAGGAATTCACTCATTTTTTTAATATTTATTAAAAAAGACATGATTATTCAGTGCTATTCCAAGGAGTATAACTTCAACTAAATTAATGTGAAACATCAACCTCTTCAGGCTTGTGAACCTCGTAACTGACTTAAACCATATTTAACCCTTAACATGCTCGGGGTCTAATATCCTGCCATCCCCACAGGCGCATGTCATTTTGAAAAAAAAAAAATTATTTTTTCTTTCTAACCTGTTAATTTGTGTTCACTGATCACGGGAAAAATAATAAAAAAATCGTAAGTGGCATATATTGCCCGCTATAGGGCGGGGAAGTCTGGCAAATTATAGGCGCTGACTCAGCGTGCGTCCCAGGCGGTCTGTTGCTCGCAAGCTGTCAGGCCAGTGTTGCCACAAAGAGATAATTACCGAATTATTTCAATGTCTCTGATTGATTTTTCATACTTTTTTTGCTGTAATATTATTCAATAGTGTGTAGTTTGATATATTTATATAATAAAATGAGTGAATCATTGCTGTACTAAAAAATATGGTGTGCATATTGTTGATTCAATTACGTTCATCAATCAGTGAACAAATACTTTGTCGGTTATTACACTATAAGCACAGGTTATATATAAGTATTTGCATGTTTTGTTCACTATAACGAACCACTAAGTAGCTATTATGAGTCAAAAAGTAATGAGGAGTGACCGCCGTGTACCAGCCAGCCACTCCCGCCCTACCTCCAGTCATCTGACTCACCCTCATTCTCCTCCCACAATAATGTTTTTGCTATAATTCACTATATACAGACGTTATATATAAGTATCTACATGTTTTGTTCACCATAACTGTACATCTAAGCTTGTATGGTGAGTAAAGGCACAGAGATGTGGCTATTCACACAGTCAGCTGATCGGCGGCCGCCCTCAAGGTCAGACGCACTAATATTTCTCCTCCAACAATACTGTGTGGTGTTATTACGCTATATATCTTATATACAGACGTTATATATAAGTATCTACATGTTTTGTTCACCATAACTGTACATCTAAGCTTGTATGGTGAGTAAAGGCACAGAGATGTGGCTACTCACACAGTCAGCTGATCGGCGGCCGCCCTCAAGGCCAGACGCACTAATATTTCTCCTCCAACAATACTGTGTGGTGTTATTACGCTATATACACATATTATATATAAATATCTACCTGTTTTATTCATCATACTTGTACAAATAAACTGGTATGGTGCCCAAAGACCATCGTGGTAACCAGTAAACAACACCGTCGTCTGCACGGTGGCGTCATGCAGACGACGCCACCGCTCTCACCAAAATGGCGGCTCCAAACCTTCTCTTGCTGTTTATACTCTCTATACACACGTTATATATAAGTATCTACATTTGTGTTCACCATAGCGAACCACTAAGCTGGTATGCTGAGTGCAGTCAATAAAAGGTGGCCACACACAGTCAAAAGGCATCGCCACCACCCTCCCTCCTACAGCATTACACCTCCTTCCATGGCGCACAGCGCTAAATATCACCACAATCCTGCTATTATCAGAACCCTGGTCAGTTTTATCACAGTCAGGGGTCTTCTGTAATATCATCGCTACATAATAGCATGAACAAGTATAATTTGGCATTTTTAGGCGATGCTGTGGTCACAAGCTGAACAGCAGTGCTGTTAGCTCATGCTGCGTGCGTCAGGCTTGGTTGCTCACTCAATACTGAGGCCAATAACACCCGGAAGTTTGGCCCACGATTTTTTTTTTAAAATGGCGTCTGTTTACAAGAGCCCTGATGAAGGTGTGGTGAACCCCGTGTATCCGCGGGCTGTTTAAATCTTGCGTAGTACTCCAACACATCGTATGAAGTGATGCGCAGTTTACTGGTACAACGTCCAGCACGTCATATGACGTGATGCGCACTTTAAGGGTTAAATCAAATAAGACTTAAACTAAAATTTCAAATGATGATATTAACATTCAGTGAATATTTAAGACACCAGCTAGCTCTAGTAGCCAATGTGATGAACCAATTGGCTTATAATGTCAGGTGTGAATAATTTCCTATAAAAATTTGTAAAAATACACTTATATATGTCGATTGAAAAATTTGCTTTAAGGTTGTTAGAGAGGTTCAAAACCTCTTTATCCTCATAGGATGGGATAATCTTAAATATTTTGGCTAAGTTAACATTAGGAATAATATATAAAATTCTTTTGAAAATTTCAAAAAAATCATGTGATGATCCCAAATATATCCTTACATTAGCAAAAGTAATAGTACTTTGTTTGGCTTGAAACTCAAAGTGCATATCTTTCGTTTCAAAAGGGTCAAAGGTTAAAAAAAAGTTACATTTATTTTGACATGGCTTACTCCTTAAAATCCTTTCTTCAGGAGTCCTGAGAACGGTTGGTAGAGTGATACACAGCCTATCAGGTGGTTCCAGTTCCTTAATTGCTTCGCCATATCTCTGGCCATCTTCTTTTCTTATTTTTTTTGTGTGTAGAAAGATAGGTCGACATAAATGACGACGGCGAGGGCGGCGTTGAGGAACTTTTGTCATCTACAAACGAAATGAAACAAATAAATAACTAAGTTGTGTGTTTGTTAGTCATTATTTGTTTGGTAATTGAAGGGGCTTGGCCGGGTTAAGTCTTAGAGAATAAGGAGGAGAAGGAGAAGGAGGAGGAGGAGGAGAAGGACGAGAAGGAGGGGGAGAAGGAGGAGGAGAAGGAGGAGGAGAAGGAGGAGGAGGAAGAGGAGGAGGAGGAGAAGGAGAAGAAGGAGGAGGAGAAGGAGGAGGAGAAGGAGGAGGGGATTGGGAACTTTTAAGAGTCATAGAAATTGTACTGGAAAATTTATCTAGATAAGTAATTGGAGGAGGAGGAGGAGAATGAGAATGAGATGGTGGGTGTGTTGAGGCAAGGAAGGAAGATTGATCTAGAGAAATTAGAGGAGGAGAGTAAGTAGGAGTCCAATTAAAATCTTCATCCGGCATTTTTTTTTCCATATTTTCAGTTTCCAGTAACTCGGAAAAGGACATGCTTCTTTTCCTTGTATCCTGAATTTCAGAATCTGGATCTATAAAAAAAAATAAAAAATAAATAAATAACCAGCTATGGCTAGGAAAATCTTTTGCTCTGATTTTTCATTTTATATCCACCACATCTGTTCTGAGTTTCGGACAAGGAACTCGGCAGTTATACACTTGAATTGATCCTATGAAGTATGTATGATCATCACCATTCTGTATCGCAAAGACTACAAGACTATGGCTAATAATATCTTTATCTCTGTGAATGGCTTCCAGGGTCACGGCACCTTAAAAACAGAAAAGACTTGCAGCTCACCTTTTATTTTACTGGAGAAATCTCTTGCTAAACCCTTAGAGAGGTGATTTATAGTAGGGACCCCATGGTCCATACTGTTGGGTGTAGCAGGGACACACTGATGTGTGTGGAACCTCGAGTCCTTTAATATTTATACCCTGACAGGATGGGACTCTCCCGGATGGAGGCATGGGGGTGGGGGAACTCCGTTGAGACCACTAGAACGCACAACACCACCCTGACACATCGAAATAATACTCTTACCTTTTAAAAAAATGAATACAATTTCACGAAAGATATTTCTTCTTGTTTTGTTATCAGTACGAGTAATAGTTAGTCACAATCCCCATTTATCTACTGAATGTGCAGTCAACGAAAATGGAAAAAGATTAACAATATTTGAAGATTCAATTAAATTTTGGTTTGTAAGAAATAACCTCAATTTTATAATATCTATTTATTACGATAGAAATTTTAATGAATTATTAGGATATAATAATACAGAACCACATAAATGGTTAAATGCAGAGTTAAAATTTGGGAATGCTTCACAACTATTTATATTAAATAAATTTCAATTACCAATGAAAAGACGACTGAATCAAAACACAACAAGTAAATTAATAGGAAGATTTGTAATATTTAGCCATATCAATATTCTTCTAGGTTGCCCTCAAGGCTGGCCATACAGAAAATTATCATCATCAATGAAATATGATTTACAAATTGCTGCCTCAGGTAACGAAGAAGAATATCTTATTCTGACGCCCTTAGCAGATACCTATGTTAAGTTTTTAATAGATGGTCAAAGAAAGACACTATGTTTGGATCACAGTCATTCACAAATAAAGGTTGTGAATAATGTTAATAAATTATCAGAAAAGTGTGATACCTTAAATAGAATGTCGTCTGTTGTTATCAAATTTGTGTACGATGAGAATAATATTAAAATATTGGATGAACAAGATAGCATTCTTGACAATATAACAACATATAATAATAAGACTCGTCCTATACTTAAAGTTCTTCGAGAAGATTTAAATGGGACACTCTATATAGCACAGTGTATTGGTAATTGTAAAAAAATTATTGATTCGCATGCTATTACCTATATGCATCAATATTTGTTTGTTTTGAGTAAAATAATAATTATAATTTCAGTAAGTTTATTAATTATTCAATTATATTATATTATATGTGTTAAAAGTAAAAAAAAAAAAAAAAAGGCAGGAAGAAATAGGAGAGTATATTTCACACGAACTTCCCGAACCACTTTAAACTAAATTTATGTTAATAAACATCAACATCCCATCAAAAACTTAAACTATTTCTTTATCAATGTCTAATGTATCAAAAAATGCCCCAAACCCAAAACCCAAAACAACCATTGGAATTTAAAACACAATTCTTGAGATAATCCAACATGATTTGATTGATGTGTATAGTTAATCTGGTATACTAATAACGGTGTTTAATCTTTGAAAAGAAACGATCTAGTACTACTTACTATCGGATATATATAGCAAATATCTTCATTTTTACTAAAAGTTCGGCTTGAAATGAAAGAATTCAACAATGTTAAGTTAATAGGAAGTGCACACTGGTTGTTTTCTACTTTACGTATTTCTACTCTACTTATTCCTTTAAAGAGTAGAATTTCTTTAGTATGTTGAATACCACGATTCAAATGACAAATTATTCTTCCCTCTAATGTTTCCAAAGGGGTATTTAATTTAATCTTAACCGTGGTCATTTTACATTCATATATTTTACATCCTATATAGTATTTATTAGGATCTGGAAAAGTTTCGTATAATAAGCGTCCCTCTGTTTCTTCATTTATATCTACATTTATAGTTAATTTTGGATATAAGAAATAAGAGTATGTATAACATGCACCACATGTTATTGAAAATTAAATATTATAAACAGTTGGGATCATTACTATTTCTTTAAATAATTTTGTTTTTGATTGTTGATGTCTTGTTTGCCATGTAGGATGGAATGGGTCATTTATAAATGTCATGTATGGAGTTTTAATAGATAATGGAGCCCATGGAATTATAGAATGAGCAAAACAAACAGTAGTAATTTTTCTTACGGTCAATATTAATAATAATAATAATCTTTCTAAACTGTTTCTACCTCTTGTATTTCGCCATTCCAAACGATCATTCCCGAGCGGTAGCCAAAACCGGGTTCTTGAAATTCTCGCGGAGGTTTGATCGGGCATCTAACAGCCTTGTAGCAGGCTTAGGCTATCGTTAGGTTCAATTACCACCTTGTCTAATAGTTCTAGTTGCCTAGCAACTTGAAGTTAGAGGCCTCGGCCTAACTAACACCCACCATCCACTTAGTCTACCTGGACACTTCACAGCACCCACCATAGTATAGATTAGATTAGGCTGCCTGGCCCACCAAGCTATGGCGACCAAAGTCAGATTCACAGACGAATCTGGCCGGGGTCGTACCCCAGCCCAACTACTTGAGGTGGTTCATGAGGCCACCCAGATTACCTACAAAAATGTGTACAAAATAACGAATGGAGCCATCTTGTTGGTACCCAATGCAAACCTGCCAGATCTCCTTTCGTCAGACACCATGAACAAACTAAGGGAGAAGAATATCACTGTCTACCCCCCTGCCGAATTCCAAGCCCAGCGCACCATCTTTGTACATAGGATCCATGACATCATCATGGATCACTCAAATGATGAAATAATTGCAGAAATAGAGAGGAAAAACAGGGATGTCAAAATACTTCAGGCCCACAGATTCACAACCCAACGCAACAACCAAGTACTGAAACTTACTCTGGCTTCACCGGAGCAAGCAACGCAAGTCTGCACACAAGGCCTTTCTGCATTTGGCTTCATGGCTGAACCTGACAAAATCAACCCACAGAGGTTTTACAAGCTCAAGCAATGCTTCAAATGCTTTCAGTATGACCACTACTCCAATGCATGTAACAATGGAACCCCCAAGTGCAGCAGGTGCACAGGGGAACACAGCTACAGGGAATGCACAAACCCAACACCCAAATGTGCTCTATGCAATGGTCCACACATTGCAATCTCGCATCTTTGTCCTCGCAGGCAAGAGGCAATCAAGCAATTGCATGAAACGGAGACAGCAGCCCGCCAACAGGCAGCTATTACCATCCCTGCCCCTCCTCCACCAGTAAATGCCTGGGGCATCCCTAACCAACAACAGGCCCAGTCGGTGGCCCAAGGGGGACACCAAAGCACCCAACACCCCCATAACCCCACGGTTATACCAGAGCAAACCCAGAATCAAACACAACAGGCCCCAACACCTAACTCTCTTGCACCAAACCCCGATCCCAAGCCCAGCTTAGGGGCCGAACTCCTAACATTTGCTCAAATCCAATTTCCAGACAACCCAGTGAAGCTCCTAGGTTTCTGGAACTCACTTAGGAAAGACAATGGCCTACCCCCTGTCCATATGTCCGAGGACTCGCTTGCCTACTTGACTCCTAACATCACAACAACCGCCGGCCAGGCCCAAGCACAACCCAACAACCCCAACCCTAGTACTCCTCGCCCCCAGGCCTCAACCAACGCCCAGGAGACTCCAAACTCCCTGAACAACCCCGGCCCCTCCACCCCGACATCCTGGGAAACACCTATGTCCACCCTTCCTGAAACAATCCCACATCAGATCGTCCTCAAAGCTATCACAAACTCCCTTGCCATACGGAACCCCATCCGGGGCCCTAGGAAATTTCGCTTCAAACACCGCAGCCCCACAACAATATATTCCACACAACGCGGTACCAAGAGGCCTAGGACCAACACTTACAGCCGAACCCCATCCCCTGTGGACGGAGCAAGGGCAAGAAGCCCCCACAACTCTCCACCAGAGAGCGACTCTAGCACCACGGATGTCGACATCATGAACAGCAGTGACACCGAAGACCCCTCAATGGCACAGCAACGTATGGAAAACCCCAACCCCAACCAATCCCCGACCGGAACCAGGAACAAGATACCTGGCTCAACAGCTTTACCCCCCCTCCTCCACAAACAGAAGCGACCAAACCGAATGTAATAACATTGGCACTACAGCCAAACAAACACTTCCGTCTCATAGTCAATAATGGGGATCACAATCCTTCAGGTGAACATCAGACATTACTTCAACAACAGATACCTACTCACTCTGGAGGTAGCCAGACTTAACCCAGATGTTGTCTTACTCAATGAAACAGCGGCCAGACAAGACCAGCACATCTCCATCTGGGGATATTCCACCAGGGAAGTCAACAGGGGTAGGTACAGTGGGGTGGCAATACTAATAAGAAGAGGGCTCTCCTACCGCCCCATCCTCATAGAAGACGACAACTTTCTTGCAATAGAACTCACCACTTCACACGGCCCCCTCATTGTCTGCACCGCATATCTACCACCTAGACTGGCCTACCTCCCCTCCATCCCTCTGAACAAGCTGCTCGACAGGAACCTCCCCACTATCATCGCAGGAGACCTGAATGCCCACCATCAGGCCTTATTCAACGCTCCTGACAGGCCAGACCTCAAGGGCAGGCAGCTCTTCAATCTAATGCAAAACCGGGACCTCTCCTTCCAAGGCCCCCACTTTAAGACGTTCTTTGCGGGCAACCATAGGGGCACCCCTGACATAGTGCTGACCAACAGAGATTGTGACCTGTTCCACTGCAGAGTAACCCCAGGCAAGAACGTGGGGTCGGATCACATCCCTGTGGTTACATCCCTCCAAGCAACCCCCTTCAGATATGTGGCACCATCCAGGCCCAGATTGGAAACCATACGTGCCCGTGACTATGACACCTTCCTTGCTGGCGACCCCATCCTTGAGTTCGACAACCTCCCAACCCAAACAATCGACCAAGCAGTAAACACCATCCACAACCGGATCCAGCTTGCAACCGAGGCCACTTGTGAAATATCCACCACTAGGACTTACCACCAATATAAGCCGACCCGAGAAATCAGAGGCAAAATGAATGTGTACCAGCGAGCCTGCCAAAGCCACTACCAAACAGGCCAGCCACCAGCGTTGACCCTACAAACACTCAGAAGGGAAACCATAGACCTTACGCTGACCCACAAGAGCCACATTTGGAGAACCCTAGTGAGACAGGCCAACCAATACAAAAGGGAGCCGGAAACTTTCTGGCGCAAGATCAGACAGCTCCTGGGATCGGTTAACCCCAGCCTCACCCACCTTGTACACACATTCCTTGACGAAGATGAAGAGGAGCAACAAGAAAAAATAGAAGACCCGCAGGATCAGGCTGACCTCATGGGCGCAGTTTGGAAAAAGACACTCACAGCTTCAAACAGCAGAGCCTTCAACAACACTCACTTTGAACGTGTCAACCAATGGACAACAGAAAATGCCGCCTCCCTTAACAGCACCCCTCTGATTGACCTGACAACCCTAGAAGACGACCACCCTTTAACAAGACCCATAACTATGCTAGAGATGAGAGGAGTCATCAAAAACACCAGAGATAAGGCCCCAGGACCATCAGGGATCAAAGCGCTGCAGATCAAACTTCTACCAGGCAATCTTATGCAATCCATACTCAACCTATTCAACGCTATGCTGGCATCGGGTCACATTCCTGTAGCATTCAAGTCAGCCAAGATGATATTCATTCCCAAACCCAAGAAAGACCCCCACCAACCTGGCAACTACCGACCAATCTCACTCTTAGACTCAATAGGCAAGTGCTTTGAAAAAATCATGTCAAACCGCCTTAACTACTACATGGAGTACAACAACCTCTTCACAGAAAAGCAGTTTGGCTTCCGAGCACATAGATCAACCCAGCACGCAATTAACATCATCTACGACGCCTTAAGCTCAATTCGCAAGCAAAAACAGGTAGCCTTGATTGCGACGAGGGACGTACACAAGGCCTTCGACAGCCTGTGGCACGATGGTCTGGTGTACAAATTAGCAGACTTACCAGCGCAAAACTGGACCCTCCTCAGGCTGATCAGTAATTTCCTTAAGAATAGGCAAGTTACCCCCAGCTTCAAGGCAAACGAGGCCGCAGCCTTCACCCCAACAGCTGGAGTCCCCCAAGGATCATGCTTGAGCCCGGTTCTCTTCAACATCTTTGTAAATGACCTGCCCCAACCAGTGTATAGGGACACCATTATCGTGCAATTTGCGGACGACGTAACACACGTAATAACATCTAACCCTAGCAGCCAAGCGGCCAAACATGCAACTGCAACCCGTAAGGCAAACGTAGAACTAGCAAGGACTGCTAACTGGGAAAGGAAATGGAGGATCACCACTAACCCAGAAAAGATTCAATTAAGCACTGTCGGCTGTATGGCCTTCTCAATTGAAAATGAGGGGGGAATAAGAATCAGGGGTGAACCCATAGCCATCTCAAACTCCAACACAGTGCTCGGTTACAACTTCAACAGGCTACTCAACTCCTCCCAGTACGTATCCCAGAAGACAGCGATGGCCCGGGGCTCACTGGCGAGGCTCTTCCGTTTCAACCAAGCCCCATCCCACATCAAGCTCCACCTGTACAGAATGATCATAAGGCCTAGCTTGGAATACCCATACGTTCCCCTGAACCTCACCAACAAATCCAACATGTTGAAGATTCAACGAGTACAAAACAAAGCACTTCGCTTTGCAGAGGGCCTGACTCTGAGGGACAGGGTGAGAACTGACCTGATCCATGAGACGCTCAACATGAAGCCAATGAACATTAGGCTCAGCTACCTGGCCAGAAGACAGCTGTACCGTATGAAGAACATGTATGTCCCAGACCCAGAAGATCCCTTCGTAGCAGAAAACACCACCAGCGACTACGAGATCCACGAACCACCACACAGAACCAGAAGAATCACTCTCCAACAAAAAGTGATCAGACATATCCATGATGAGGCCTTCCCAAGCCCTCAGATACTAAGCGGTCTGCCAGACGATCCAGATGAGTGGCCCATCCCGGACCCAATCTACACCAAATGAAGAATAAAGAAAGAAATAAAAAAAAAAAAAAAAAAAAAAAAAAAAATAGTAATAAATAAATAAAAAAAAAAAAAAAAAAAAAAAAAAAAAAAAAAAAAAAAAAAAAAAAAAAAAAAAAAAAAATAATAATAATAATAATAAAAAAAAAAAATATATATATATAAATAAAACACCTACAAAAAAAATATAAAACCAAAAAACCATTTGTCGTGGCGTCAGAAGTGTAACTACCCTGATGTTTCTAAGATTAGCCTCCTTCAGCCAACTCCATCGGCTCTAGTGCTTTAGGACACCAACAAGGTCACAAACACTAGCCCCCCCAGCCAATGTACTGACAACCCAACATAACACACACGCAAACAAACAACACATACAAAAATGTCAACCCATGGTGGACAGGCCACCGAACTTTCAAACCTCCTCTCTCTCTACACCCGCATCCTCTTCCTGAATTTCATCTCCCCATCCCTCTACCTCCCCCATCCTTTCCATTCCCTATGGACATCAAAGCGAATAATTGATTCCAATCCATTACCTTAATTTATAGGATTAATGACTTTGATTTTCTTGGTTGCACACTTCTTTATATATATATATATTTTGGGAGGATATTGCTCCTGTTTATTATGCAAATCGAACCTTAAATAGTTGGCTTTATTGATGTGTGTTATTAAACCAAAACAACCGTATACCCCAAAAACGGAAAACAGCAAGTAATTATTAATTATTATTATATACGTTTATGTTTTGGGGGCTTTGATGTTCTGCCGGATCGATTTTAATGTTTTTAAAAGTATAATAAAGGCTCGATTAAGTCCAGGTGGGGCATTCAGGGTTAAATAAACTTTTTCCCATTTGTTCAATCTCGTGTTGTCCTTTGCCTGGTTGGCACTGATGATAACATAGCTAATTCTACCTGTTAACAGGTAGTGGATTTTTTTTTTATATTTATTCATTATAAAAGGATATAGATATTTTTTATTAGGTAAGATTACAATTATGATTTCAATCCCTACCCCTAAAATGAAACTTGCCAGCTACATAATTGGTCAAGCAAGAGGATCAGCTGCCATTTGTGGAGAATATGCCTCTGCTACATTAGGCGTGTTGAACAATTATAAAGATATTAAAATATATTGCCTCATTGGGAAGGACTGGCTTGTTGATAAACTTTCAAACTTCATTCCCATCGAATATTCAGGTTATACACTTGTAAAGAATGAAAAAACAAAAAAAGGAGGGTTCATAGCAATCGCTGAATTAATACATCCGGAAGATGTACCAGTATTGATATACTTTATTGAGTCTCCGTCAATACGAGTATTGCTACCTAAAAACTACATTACATGGAAAGAACAAATTACATCAAAGTTCACAGTTGCAAATGGTACCCTCGACAATGGAGAACCTCCCAACTTTTCCGATATTGTTGGGAGATTTTATGAAGAAGTAATAAAAACTATGGATACTGATGCCGAAAGATGTGGAATTTTTCCTTCATTTAAAACAGATCAAAAAGTTTGTAAATTGTATCCAGTAGATCTAAGGTTGACATTTATTCATCCCCGTTTTGAAATTAAAAGGAAACGAAAAATCTGTGAGTGGTTTAATGAAGATGAGTATAATATTCCATTTCTTTCAATATTCGAGAGGTTAAAAATACCTGACCTTTGTAATGCTTCTTCAACGACATTACATGAAAGGGAAGGTACTGCAAAGAGGACTATAAAATGTAAATTACAAGGCAAGAAAATTCCCATTGGTCTCTGTGTACCTTCGCTAATATTATACAAATTTGGTTATAAAAGGGCTGAAATATTGAAAGAGCCTATAACCTTAGGCGTAATGGCTTTAGGAACCAGTAATCAGAATATGGACGAAAAAACTTATGTCATGGGAGCCTTAAAGAAAAGATGGAGTTGTACTCGCAGGAGGAGTGGGCAAATAAATAAGTATCCACAGTATGTAAAGTGTTATGAGCCAGTTGGTCTCGTATATGAGTCTCAGATATTTGATAGATTCAGTCATAACCTAATTGATGGTTATATAATATCAAATAATGATGACCAATACTTATTCAGCCCATATGTCTGTTTTGGGTTACTGACTCGAAATATCAAAATCCTTCCTGTCATATATACTCATTTGCTATTCCCCAGAGGAAACGTTTTTGTAATTCAGAAGTCTGATGTAATCTGGTGTGTTCTCGGAAATTGCAAAGTGGCTCCTCCAAATACTATAGTTAATTGTATGAATGACCTCAAATTTTTTATAGGTTTTAGGGGACGTCGCACTTGGCCTACAACTTTCATGTTTGTTTAAGTTAATTTGTTTATATTTGAGTTAAAACGAATTAACTTAAATAAACTAACACAACAAGAAAATCACTCTGCCTTATTAGGCAAATAGGGTCTTTTTTGCATAGTGGCTGAGAAGTACATTCTATGCCAGAGAACAAACGTCTCGGCCTACTGTGCAAGAAAGACCCCATTTACCTAATAAGGCTGAGTTCATTAGATTATTTTTAGTCTCCTCACCTGTGTTCTATACTCTGTCAGAATCAATCAAAATAACAGTTTGTGAACTGGTAATAAATAATAAGCCCAAATACAAAATATAATTCTTTACTGATGAGCATTTAAACCAAACCAACCATATATATATTGAAAAACGAGCGAAACGGCATTTTACTTTTTGGTGCTACGAGTTTTTACATAAATTTTCATTATGCCGGCATTTTTTGGTACATTTCTGATTATTTCTTTTGCAAATACATCTATGATTTAAACAAGATAAAAGTTTACAGTGGCATACTAATTGTTTCAAGTGCCTATTATCACTGAGAAAGTAATTTGATTGTCTACGAACAATCTCACGAAGCCCAAGTTGTTGATTCTTATTAATTTCGTTTGGCATTATTCTTTCGATTGTTTTATCAAAATCGTTTCTTGATAGATATTGGTTAATCGTTCCAAATTTTGTAGCTACACGATATAAATCTCTTTCATTGTCTATTTCGATGATAATTCCACTGATTGTTCGCATTCCTGTTTTGTTTTCCCTATCTTCTTTAGGTATTATCACATTAACAGTATCATATAGGCTAACAGGTGTTACATTTGCCGATGACAATTGTAACATTTTTGAGGCATTAGTTATCTGACGCTCATAAACTTTGCTTCTAATAGTTCCTAAATTTTCAATATGTAAATTATATGAATCGTTATTTACTTCAGAATTATTATTATCATTAGGTTTACCATCTTCTAAATTACATAATCTTCTATTTATTATTACTTTAGGCGACAGCACAATACCAGGTGATGATGGTGTTGGTGGTGATAATATAGGGGGTAATGAAGGTGGCGGTATTTGTGGCAGGGATAATATGGAAGTAGAGGCAGTTGTAGCACCAGCAGCAACAGAAACAGTAACCTCCTCAACCTCATCAAAAATTATTTCTTCCATGTCTGGCAACGGTGAAGAAATCTGACGCAGCAGCGGACTTGATGATGACAGGGAATACTGCAATTATATAAAATAAAAAAAAATTTTAGTATACAGAAATTAATTGAGGACTCTTGTTTTCCAAGGTTGAACTGAAAACAAAACCAATAAATATTAAGGAATTTTACCTTTGCTTCTTTGCCTCTTTTTTCTTCATCCTCTTTGTCTTCTTCTTCTTCTTCTTCTTCTTCTTCTTCTTCTTCTTCATTGTCATCATAGTGACAGTTATTGAACAATTGGCTATATATTGAGGGCGAAAGACGAATCTTCATAACTATTGGCGGTTCTATACCAAAAACTGCCTTGTAAGGCGATATGCCAATTCCACGTGAATATGCTGTGTTTTTGGTGAATTGCACAAAGGGAAGTCCAGCTGACCAATCTCGCGTTTGATTCTCACACATCCAACTGCCAAGCATTTTGATTACATCCCCATTCGCACGTTCAATGCTCCCTTGGCTCTGTGGATGACGAGGTTTGCAATTAATGAGGAGCATGTTGGGCCACATTTCGTTTTTTAGCTCTTGAATGACATCTGCCACAAATTCACGGCCGTTATCGCTCTGCAGAATTCGTGGGGCTCCCAAGAGAGCAAATATATCGAGTAAGTGGCGTGCCACTTCAATCGCCCGTTTACTGCGAAGAGCTCGTAAAACCGAAAACTTTGTTAAATGATCCTGATAATGTAAAATATATTTATACACACATCCTCCTTCTTTTTGCATATTTATTAAGTCCATTTGTCCTCGCTCCGCAAAACTGGCCGATACAATGGGCCGTATTACCCCCTTTTTTCGTCGAGGAAGTCGGTTCAAATTGCATATGTGGCAGAGTGAAATAAAGAGTTTCACCGATTGTTGAGTGACGTTAGCGATAGTTTTACTTGCTTCAAAATAAGTTCTTTTTCTCCTCCGTGACAAACTGCTCTGTGTGCATCATAAATCGTATCATACAATTGCCCTTGATGTATGAAACGACGACATATCTGGCCAGGATCAGCTGTTGTTGTTCCTGTTGTTGTGGTTGTTGTTGTTGTTACAGCCGTAGTAGAATGACGATTGTCACTGGTCAGTTTACGCTTGGTCCCCCGCTTCATTCTTCGTTCAGTTTCGTCGATGGTTACTAAGACGTCATCCCCAAATAGATTTTTGACATCATATCGAGACAATAGATCATATTCATGAGATGTCTTTGTAGTCAGTTTCAATTTAGCATTTTTGACTTCCTCAATGTATTGTGCTAATTTTTCTCGAGTGAAAATTTTCCGGCTTCCATGCCCACCTTTTTCCAACATTTGGCTAATTTTTAATTCAAATTCCTTTTTTTGTATCACCTCTTCTTCTCTCTCACACCCTTCATTAACTTTTTGTCCCAAAGGTAAAGACGTGGATGATGAAGGTAATGGTTCTTCATCAACACTAGTATTGTTATTATCACTTCTTTCTTGTTGTTTCTGTCCACATGTTAATGGAGAGGAAATTGTAGGTGTGTCCTCCATGCTGGAGCAAAATCGACTGACTCTGATATTAACCCTCACACGCTGAATATTTTATATTGACCAATCACTGGCAGGCTTTCTTGGTTAAGCTGGCAGTTTACAGTTTGTGCTTATTTGACTAAATTATTCCTGTAAGACAACACAAACATTGTTGTTACATTCTAGGTCAATTATTTCAAGTTTCCGTTAAAATGTCAGTGTCATCAATATCTAGCAAAATTATTATAATACTTTGCCTAATGGGCAGAGTGCACTTATTGTATGTGGGAAAAAAAAACAAGGAAATAGACTAAAATTTAATTTATTGACTATCATCAATTCAATGTGTGTGTTGCGGGTTACAAACAAAAAATCAGTGTAGCATCATACCCTCCCTGAGAGAGTGAAATATCATCAGTTCAATGTGTGTTGCTGGTTACAAACCAAAAAAATTCAGTGTAGCATCATACCCTCCCTGAAAGGGTGAAGGGAGGTGTTAAAAATAAAACAATGATAGGGTTAATTACCAATGTTTGAATGTGGTTTGGGGAAGTTGGTTGACGGTTAGCCAATTTCCTTAACTCTCAAAACTTAGCTGATGTTCTTCTTTATGTTAACGACCACTTGTATATCTTCCTTAAGTATGTTAACTATAGCCTGAAGTGCATCCTGCTGCCATTTTAGGTATTGTGATATATCCTGCACTTTGTCAACAACCAGTCCATACCGTTGGGCTCGCGGAAAACTACCAGGCTTTATAGACTGAGCCATTAGTTCATTCAAACATCCCTTGAGGTCCTGCAGCTGCATATACAAGTTTTCTAATCGCAGTCGAATCTGATCCTCTATTTCTTCTAGTGGTAGATTTTTTTTCCTTTCAACCTCTTGTGCTGACACCAATTTTAGAACTCGGCGCATTATATTTGTCTGTTTCAACTTAAAATTCTGAATGGTAACTTTAATTGTCGTCTGCATACAACTTAATTGTCTTATATCATCCATAATATTCTTCATACTATTATGAATTTTATTGCCATATTCTTCTTGATACTTGAACTGTTTCTGTAATTCCTGAAATCCCACTTTTACAACAGGTATCAATTTCTTTGGGTCAGGATTTTTTTGCTTGCCCAGTTCCCACAATGCTGGATCAATTCCTATAAACAATAAATAATTTATTTTAATTTTTAATTCCACAAATGTAGGTACAATAAAAAAATACCCCATAATATCTTCACTTTTGTCATTATGTCACGATAAGTAGATGGATTGGTCATATCAAAATCATTTACCTCTTTGAGGTGTATCAAGATATTTCTTCATTTGTTGTTCAGTTAAAGTCAACATTGGAATAATCTGTTCAATAAACAAATTCTGAAACAGAAAAAGTAGGCATTTTTGTCTCTGTCTGGCCATCTACCTGCCTGTCTATCAAAAAACGTGCCATTAATAATGTCCCTTTTAAGCTAATTTGATTATTTAAGCCAACCTGATATCAAATCCCATTAAATAGATTGGTGCAAGCTATAATAAGGCTTACTTAGGCTTACCTTAAAAATTGGATTGTATGATGCTCTTAACATATGACTAAAGGTGTCAGTGGTAGATGCACGTTGAATCTCTCCTAGAAGGTATATTATAATATAGAGCAGTTTGCATAATACCATACTTGAAATCATCTTTTATGATATTAATTATTATTAGGGAAAACATTATAAAATCTTTAAATTCTTTTACCATTAGGAAAAACTTGCTGAATGTAAAATCTGAAGTTCGTTTTGTTTGGTACTTCAGCAGCAAAAATTTCATTAACAACAACTTCATTACCTCCGAATAATAGACTCAATGCTGAAATAACTTCCTGTTTGTAGGCCCTAGAAGAATAAAAAAAAATAAAAAAAACATTTTTTAATGTTCCCGGATCCTAGTCATATTTAACACTGAAAAATTATTAGAATATTATACAAGTATATGATTATTAATTACTTACTCCACTTCTGAAAGGCCCCTTCCAATTATAATTTGCACAATGCCATCTTCATTACGATAATTGGGAATTTTTGTATAGCAAACTACTTTGAAACGACAATATGGATTTTCAGATGTGAACTCTACAGGTGACATATTGGATGAATAATAACCTGGAATAAAATTCATAAAATTATACTTTATTTTAATTATATACATTTTACAATATTATAAACAACTAGTCAAATCTACTAAGTTTTCCATAATGGTTTACTCACTACCTCATCGAAAAAAAAATAAAATCCACATATTTACCTTTACCAAACCCCCAAAAAGCTTGAAGTTGATTCCACTTTCGCAAGACCTCATCATTTTCATTATTGAAGTAGGAAGGAGCACAGATTGCAATATGTAATGCCATTGATGATGAGCCCGGTTGTTGGTGAAGCATCTGAAACTGATGATTGCCCCTATTTGATTCGACCAGTGAAATAAAAACAATGTTCATCGAATCCTCACACATTATGGTGAAACCATTTAACACACCATCTCACCAAATGACCTACAACAGATCACAATTGCCTTATGTTTGTAAATATATATTAATTTAACTAGTCAGTGGTATGAAGAAAACATTCAATAAAACATATCACTAACTAGTACAAATCAATAAATATCCAGCGGCAGGCCTCCGTTGCAGAAATAGGAAAGCGTCTTTTCTTCACAGAAGTTCGTTTGTCAAATATTATGGAAAAAAAAAACAAAAAAAAAACACTTAAATCAATATCATAATGCGCTTCTGTTGATAGGTCGAATTAAAAATTTTAACAATAATATATATCCAGCAGACAACATTGAGTTAACAACCACACTTCTTTTTGGCAAGACGAAACTTTATAGTTGATCTGGTGGTTTTCAGTCTATGACAAGCAGGCAACCCACAATCATCATTAACACATGAAGACACATGTGTATGCAAGAGGGTTGAATATAAGATTAACACCGAACAATGTGGATGTCTAGAAACTACTACATGATGACGAACCCGGCGAAACATTACACAAATCGGGGTACAAGTTTTTTTTTGACATGATGCACTGTGGGCAAATTCATACAGCAACACATCGGTTCCATCGTGGTTAGCAAACCATTCTAATATTTGTAATAAACTTTGAGTATTAATTTCACAATAACGTTGTTTTTTTGATATAGTCTCAGGCGTTATATTAACCAACTTTCTCAAAGCCACATTTTCATCATTGGAATGGATATGGTTTTCTATTTTAACAATAATAGACTTGCTAGTTGAAGTAATTTTTTTTTTCTCTTTTATCTTCTTCTCTTCGGCTCCCTCACTGATATCGCTAATATCATCCTAGAAAGATTAGATTTCATCACAAATGCACCTGAGACATTATTTATTTATTTATTATAATATAGTGTCCAAAGCTTCATCATGCATATCATAAAATAACTTTTAGGTACTTACACCACAAGATTCCTTGGATAGCTCCATTACACAGTAGCCCGTATTACTACTGAACAGGATTCTGGCATACTGGTTGACTGGACTGGATACGGAGGCTCTTATATATTGTATCACCGGCATATTGCATGGAACTTAATGTAATGATTCATTTCTCTCTTTGAATTATATTCATTGGTGAATATAAAATAGAAAAGTTGATTCAATGGCGATAACCAAACTTGGTGTTTACATCGGACGATAGTAGCACTGCTTGGTAATCATGTGATATGTTGATATTTTATAAAGAAGATTATGGTTTTGTTATTATGTCCATAATTACATACCTCATATTTTGTAGTCTTGTAATTAATGGAAAGAGAGAATGTAAGGTATTTAATTCATTATTCATCAAGTCAAAATATAAATATGATAAGTAAAATAGTAAAAGATAATAGATATATATTTTTATTTTTATTTTTATATTAAATTATTTATATTCTATATAAAAAAACATGTTCTATTCCATCCATCAACTAATTAACTAAAAGTCTGAATCTAATGTAAAAACACTGTATTGATCTGAATTCATTACACCATATTTTTTATATTCACTTACTTTTTTTTCAAAAAAATTAGTTTTCCCTTCTAATGAGATATTTTCCATAAAGTCAAATGGATTTTCTACATTATAAAGTTTCTTAAAACCGAGTTCAAAGAGAAGTCGGTCAGCCACAAATTCTATATACTTCCCCATTAGATCACAGTTCATACCAATAAGTTTGATTGGCAAGGCATCTGTTAAAAATTCTTGTTCAATCTTCACAGCATTATCAATGATAGAATATACATATTTCTGATCAGGCTTATTAATCAAGTACTTAAATATCAAGCAAGCAAAATCTGTGTGTAACCCTTCATCTCTAGAAATCAGTTCATTACTGAAGGTTAGACCTGGCATTAAACCACGTTTTTTTAACCAAAATATTGCAGCAAATGAACCACTAAAGAAAATACCCTCCACTGCAGCAAAGGCAACAATGCGTTCGGCATATGTTGCCGTTCTATTGGTAATCCACCTTAGAGCCCAATCAGCTTTTTTCTTAACAGCTGGCAGCGTTTCAATAGCATTAAATAATCTGTTCTGCTCCTGTAAATCTTTTATGTATGTATTAATAAGTAAACTGTACATTTCATTGTGAATATTTTCCATGGCAATCTGAAAACCATAAAAACACCTCACTTCTGGTATTTGTACTTCTTGGCA
>NC_091223.1:7007215-7020321 GCF_040958095.1 Procambarus clarkii
ATGCTTTAACCCACTACGCCATCAGACCTTACAAAAGAAGTAGATAGTTCGAGATATATATATCTCAAACATCTCTACCTCCCGAAGGCACCAGATGAGTGAGGGGTCAGTCTGCAATTTTCATCAAGCCACTGTCAATGTGAGAGAACTCGTGTCCAGCTTATAAGCCTATACTTGCATAAACCACAAGTGAAGATAAACAATCTTTGGACAACACCCACCAGTGGGACTCGAACCCAGAAAGCACAACTACCTTCCAGTAGCTGGCATAACTAGTATGCTTTAACCCACTACGCCATCAGACCTTACAAAAGAAGTAGATAGTTCGAGATATATATATCTCAAACATCTCTACCTCCCGAAGGCACCAGATGAGTGAGGGGTCAGTCTGCAATTTTCATCAAGCCACTGTCAATGTGAGAGAACTCGTGTCCAGCTTATAAGCCTATACTTGCATAAACCACAAGTGAAGATAAACAATCTTTGGACAACACCCACCAGTGGGACTCGAACCCAGAAAGCACAACTACCTTCCAGTAGCTGGCATAACTAGTATGCTTTAACCCACTACGCCATCAGACCTTACAAAAGAAGTAGATAGTTCGAGATATATATATCTCAAACATCTCTACCTCCCGAAGGCACCAGATGAGTGAGGGGTCAGTCTGCAATTTTCATCAAGCCACTGTCAATGTGAGAGAACTCGTGTCCAGCTTATAAGCCTATACTTGCATAAACCACAAGTGAAGATAAACAATCTTTGGACAACACCCACCAGTGGGACTCGAACCCAGAAAGCACAACTACCTTCCAGTAGCTGGCATAACTAGTATGCTTTAACCCACTACGCCATCAGACCTTACAAAAGAAGTAGATAGTTCGAGATATATATATCTCAAACATCTCTACCTCCCGAAGGCACCAGATGAGTGAGGGGTCAGTCTGCAATTTTCATCAAGCCACTGTCAATGTGAGAGAACTCGTGTCCAGCTTATAAGCCTATACTTGCATAAACCACAAGTGAAGATAAACAATCTTTGGACAACACCCACCAGTGGGACTCGAACCCAGAAAGCACAACTACCTTCCAGTAGCTGGCATAACTAGTATGCTTTAACCCACTACGCCATCAGACCTTACAAAAGAAGTAGATAGTTCGAGATATATATATCTCAAACATCTCTACCTCCCGAAGGCACCAGATGAGTGAGGGGTCAGTCTGCAATTTTCATCAAGCCACTGTCAATGTGAGAGAACTCGTGTCCAGCTTATAAGCCTATACTTGCATAAACCACAAGTGAAGATAAACAATCTTTGGACAACACCCACCAGTGGGACTCGAACCCAGAAAGCACAACTACCTTCCAGTAGCTGGCATAACTAGTATGCTTTAACCCACTACGCCATCAGACCTTACAAAAGAAGTAGATAGTTCGAGATATATATATCTCAAACATCTCTACCTCCCGAAGGCACCAGATGAGTGAGGGGTCAGTCTGCAATTTTCATCAAGCCACTGTCAATGTGAGAGAACTCGTGTCCAGCTTATAAGCCTATACTTGCATAAACCACAAGTGAAGATAAACAATCTTTGGACAACACCCACCAGTGGGACTCGAACCCAGAAAGCACAACTACCTTCCAGTAGCTGGCATAACTAGTATGCTTTAACCCACTACGCCATCAGACCTTACAAAAGAAGTAGATAGTTCGAGATATATATATCTCAAACATCTCTACCTCCCGAAGGCACCAGATGAGTGAGGGGTCAGTCTGCAATTTTCATCAAGCCACTGTCAATGTGAGAGAACTCGTGTCCAGCTTATAAGCCTATACTTGCATAAACCACAAGTGAAGATAAACAATCTTTGGACAACACCCACCAGTGGGACTCGAACCCAGAAAGCACAACTACCTTCCAGTAGCTGGCATAACTAGTATGCTTTAACCCACTACGCCATCAGACCTTACAAAAGAAGTAGATAGTTCGAGATATATATATCTCAAACATCTCTACCTCCCGAAGGCACCAGATGAGTGAGGGGTCAGTCTGCAATTTTCATCAAGCCACTGTCAATGTGAGAGAACTCGTGTCCAGCTTATAAGCCTATACTTGCATAAACCACAAGTGAAGATAAACAATCTTTGGACAACACCCACCAGTGGGACTCGAACCCAGAAAGCACAACTACCTTCCAGTAGCTGGCATAACTAGTATGCTTTAACCCACTACGCCATCAGACCTTACAAAAGAAGTAGATAGTTCGAGATATATATATCTCAAACATCTCTACCTCCCGAAGGCACCAGATGAGTGAGGGGTCAGTCTGCAATTTTCATCAAGCCACTGTCAATGTGAGAGAACTCGTGTCCAGCTTATAAGCCTATACTTGCATAAACCACAAGTGAAGATAAACAATCTTTGGACAACACCCACCAGTGGGACTCGAACCCAGAAAGCACAACTACCTTCCAGTAGCTGGCATAACTAGTATGCTTTAACCCACTACGCCATCAGACCTTACAAAAGAAGTAGATAGTTCGAGATATATATATCTCAAACATCTCTACCTCCCGAAGGCACCAGATGAGTGAGGGGTCAGTCTGCAATTTTCATCAAGCCACTGTCAATGTGAGAGAACTCGTGTCCAGCTTATAAGCCTATACTTGCATAAACCACAAGTGAAGATAAACAATCTTTGGACAACACCCACCAGTGGGACTCGAACCCAGAAAGCACAACTACCTTCCAGTAGCTGGCATAACTAGTATGCTTTAACCCACTACGCCATCAGACCTTACAAAAGAAGTAGATAGTTCGAGATATATATATCTCAAACATCTCTACCTCCCGAAGGCACCAGATGAGTGAGGGGTCAGTCTGCAATTTTCATCAAGCCACTGTCAATGTGAGAGAACTCGTGTCCAGCTTATAAGCCTATACTTGCATAAACCACAAGTGAAGATAAACAATCTTTGGACAACACCCACCAGTGGGACTCGAACCCAGAAAGCACAACTACCTTCCAGTAGCTGGCATAACTAGTATGCTTAAACCCACTACGCCATCAGACCTTACAAAAGAAGTAGATAGTTCGAGATATATATATCTCAAACATCTCTACCTCCCGAAGGCACCAGATGAGTGAGGGGTCAGTCTGCAATTTTCATCAAGCCACTGTCAATGTGAGAGAACTCGTGTCCAGCTTATAAGCCTATACTTGCATAAACCACAAGTGAAGATAAACAATCTTTGGACAACACCCACCAGTGGGACTCGAACCCAGAAAGCACAACTACCTTCCAGTAGCTGGCATAACTAGTATGCTTTAACCCACTACGCCATCAGACCTTACAAAAGAAGTAGATAGTTCGAGATATATATATCTCAAACATCTCTACCTCCCGAAGGCACCAGATGAGTGAGGGGTCAGTCTGCAATTTTCATCAAGCCACTGTCAATGTGAGAGAACTCGTGTCCAGCTTATAAGCCTATACTTGCATAAACCACAAGTGAAGATAAACAATCTTTGGACAACACCCACCAGTGGGACTCGAACCCAGAAAGCACAACTACCTTCCAGTAGCTGGCATAACTAGTATGCTTTAACCCACTACGCCATCAGACCTTACAAAAGAAGTAGATAGTTCGAGATATATATATCTCAAACATCTCTACCTCCCGAAGGCACCAGATGAGTGAGGGGTCAGTCTGCAATTTTCTTCAAGCCACTGTCAATGTGAGAGAACTCGTGTCCAGCTTATAAGCCTATACTTGCATAAACCACAAGTGAAGATAAACAATCTTTGGACAACACCCACCAGTGGGACTCGAACCCAGAAAGCACAACTACCTTCCAGTAGCTGGCATAACTAGTATGCTTTAACCCACTACGCCATCAGACCTTACAAAAGAAGTAGATAGTTCGAGATATATATATCTCAAACATCTCTACCTCCCGAAGGCACCAGATGAGTGAGGGGTCAGTCTGCAATTTTCATCAAGCCACTGTCAATGTGAGAGAACTCGTGTCCAGCTTATAAGCCTATACTTGCATAAACCACAAGTGAAGATAAACAATCTTTGGACAACACCCACCAGTGGGACTCGAACCCAGAAAGCACAACTACCTTCCAGTAGCTGGCATAACTAGTATGCTTTAACCCACTACGCCATCAGACCTTACAAAAGAAGTAGATAGTTCGAGATATATATATCTCAAACATCTCTACCTCCCGAAGGCACCAGATGAGTGAGGGGTCAGTCTGCAATTTTCATCAAGCCACTGTCAATGTGAGAGAACTCGTGTCCAGCTTATAAGCCTATACTTGCATAAACCACAAGTGAAGATAAACAATCTTTGGACAACACCCACCAGTGGGACTCGAACCCAGAAAGCACAACTACCTTCCAGTAGCTGGCATAACTAGTATGCTTTAACCCACTACGCCATCAGACCTTACAAAAGAAGTAGATAGTTCGAGATATATATATCTCAAACATCTCTACCTCCCGAAGGCACCAGATGAGTGAGGGGTCAGTCTGCAATTTTCATCAAGCCACTGTCAATGTGAGAGAACTCGTGTCCAGCTTATAAGCCTATACTTGCATAAACCACAAGTGAAGATAAACAATCTTTGGACAACACCCACCAGTGGGACTCGAACCCAGAAAGCACAACTACCTTCCAGTAGCTGGCATAACTAGTATGCTTTAACCCACTACGCCATCAGACCTTACAAAAGAAGTAGATAGTTCGAGATATATATATCTCAAACATCTCTACCTCCCGAAGGCACCAGATGAGTGAGGGGTCAGTCTGCAATTTTCATCAAGCCACTGTCAATGTGAGAGAACTCGTGTCCAGCTTATAAGCCTATACTTGCATAAACCACAAGTGAAGATAAACAATCTTTGGACAACACCCACCAGTGGGACTCGAACCCAGAAAGCACAACTACCTTCCAGTAGCTGGCATAACTAGTATGCTTTAACCCACTACGCCATCAGACCTTACAAAAGAAGTAGATAGTTCGAGATATATATATCTCAAACATCTCTACCTCCCGAAGGCACCAGATGAGTGAGGGGTCAGTCTGCAATTTTCATCAAGCCACTGTCAATGTGAGAGAACTCGTGTCCAGCTTATAAGCCTATACTTGCATAAACCACAAGTGAAGATAAACAATCTTTGGACAACACCCACCAGTGGGACTCGAACCCAGAAAGCACAACTACCTTCCAGTAGCTGGCATAACTAGTATGCTTTAACCCACTACGCCATCAGACCTTACAAAAGAAGTAGATAGTTCGAGATATATATATCTCAAACATCTCTACCTCCCGAAGGCACCAGATGAGTGAGGGGTCAGTCTGCAATTTTCATCAAGCCACTGTCAATGTGAGAGAACTCGTGTCCAGCTTAAAAGCCTATACTTGCATAAACCACAAGTGAAGATAAACAATCTTTGGACAACACCCACCAGTGGGACTCGAACCCAGAAAGCACAACTACCTTCCAGTAGCTGGCATAACTAGTATGCTTTAACCCACTACGCCATCAGACCTTACAAAAGAAGTAGATAGTTCGAGATATATATATTTCAAACATCTCTACCTCCCGAAGGCACCAGATGAGTGAGGGGTCAGTCTGCAATTTTCATCAAGCCACTGTCAATGTGAGAGAACTCGTGTCCAGCTTATAAGCCTATACTTGCATAAACCACAAGTGAAGATAAACAATCTTTGGACAACACCCACCAGTGGGACTCGAACCCAGAAAGCACAACTACCTTCCAGTAGCTGGCATAACTAGTATGCTTTAACCCACTACGCCATCAGACCTTACAAAAGAAGTAGATAGTTCGAGATATATATATCTCAAACATCTCTACCTCCCGAAGGCACCAGATGAGTGAGGGGTCAGTCTGCAATTTTCATCAAGCCACTGTCAATGTGAGAGAACTCGTGTCCAGCTTATAAGCCTATACTTGCATAAACCACAAGTGAAGATAAACAATCTTTGGACAACACCCACCAGTGGGACTCGAACCCAGAAAGCACAACTACCTTCCAGTAGCTGGCATAACTAGTATGCTTTAACCCACTACGCCATCAGACCTTACAAAAGAAGTAGATAGTTCGAGATATATATATCTCAAACATCTCTACCTCCCGAAGGCACCAGATGAGTGAGGGGTCAGTCTGCAATTTTCATCAAGCCACTGTCAATGTGAGAGAACTCGTGTCCAGCTTATAAGCCTATACTTGCATAAACCACAAGTGAAGATAAACAATCTTTGGACAACACCCACCAGTGGGACTCGAACCCAGAAAGCACAACTACCTTCCAGTAGCTGGCATAACTAGTATGCTTTAACCCACTACGCCATCAGACCTTACAAAAGAAGTAGATAGTTCGAGATATATATCTCAAACATCTCTACCTCCCGAAGGCACCAGATGAGTGAGGGGTCAGTCTGCAATTTTCATCAAGCCACTGTCAATGTGAGAGAACTCGTGTCCAGCTTATAAGCCTATACTTGCATAAACCACAAGTGAAGATAAACAATCTTTGGACAACACCCACCAGTGGGACTCGAACCCAGAAAGCACAACTACCTTCCAGTAGCTGGCATAACTAGTATGCTTTAACCCACTACGCCATCAGACCTTACAAAAGAAGTAGATAGTTCGAGATATATATATCTCAAACATCTCTACCTCCCGAAGGCACCAGATGAGTGAGGGGTCAGTCTGCAATTTTCATCAAGCCACTGTCAATGTGAGAGAACTCGTGTCCAGCTTATAAGCCTATACTTGCATAAACCACAAGTGAAGATAAACAATCTTTGGACAACACCCACCAGTGGGACTCGAACCCAGAAAGCACAACTACCTTCCAGTAGCTGGCATAACTAGTATGCTTTAACCCACTACGCCATCAGACCTTACAAAAGAAGTAGATAGTTCGAGATATATATATCTCAAACATCTCTACCTCCCGAAGGCACCAGATGAGTGAGGGGTCAGTCTGCAATTTTCATCAAGCCACTGTCAATGTGAGAGAACTCGTGTCCAGCTTATAAGCCTATACTTGCATAAACCACAAGTGAAGATAAACAATCTTTGGACAACACCCACCAGTGGGACTCGAACCCAGAAAGCACAACTACCTTCCAGTAGCTGGCATAACTAGTATGCTTTAACCCACTACGCCATCAGACCTTACAAAAGAAGTAGATAGTTCGAGATATATATATCTCAAACATCTCTACCTCCCGAAGGCACCAGATGAGTGAGGGGTCAGTCTGCAATTTTCATCAAGCCACTGTCAATGTGAGAGAACTCGTGTCCAGCTTATAAGCCTATACTTGCATAAACCACAAGTGAAGATAAACAATCTTTGGACAACACCCACCAGTGGGACTCGAACCCAGAAAGCACAACTACCTTCCAGTAGCTGGCATAACTAGTATGCTTTAACCCACTACGCCATCAGACCTTACAAAAGAAGTAGATAGTTCGAGATATATATATCTCAAACATCTCTACCTCCCGAAGGCACCAGATGAGTGAGGGGTCAGTCTGCAATTTTCATCAAGCCACTGTCAATGTGAGAGAACTCGTGTCCAGCTTATAAGCCTATACTTGCATAAACCACAAGTGAAGATAAACAATCTTTGGACAACACCCACCAGTGGGACTCGAACCCAGAAAGCACAACTACCTTCCAGTAGCTGGCATAACTAGTATGCTTTAACCCACTACGCCATCAGACCTTACAAAAGAAGTAGATAGTTCGAGATATATATATCTCAAACATCTCTACCTCCCGAAGGCACCAGATGAGTGAGGGGTCAGTCTGCAATTTTCATCAAGCCACTGTCAATGTGAGAGAACTCGTGTCCAGCTTATAAGCCTATACTTGCATAAACCACAAGTGAAGATAAACAATCTTTGGACAACACCCACCAGTGGGACTCGAACCCAGAAAGCACAACTACCTTCCAGTAGCTGGCATAACTAGTATGCTTTAACCCACTACGCCATCAGACCTTACAAAAGAAGTAGATAGTTCGAGATATATATATCTCAAACATCTCTACCTCCCGAAGGCACCAGATGAGTGAGGGGTCAGTCTGCAATTTTCATCAAGCCACTGTCAATGTGAGAGAACTCGTGTCCAGCTTATAAGCCTATACTTGCATAAACCACAAGTGAAGATAAACAATCTTTGGACAACACCCACCAGTGGGACTCGAACCCAGAAAGCACAACTACCTTCCAGTAGCTGGCATAACTAGTATGCTTTAACCCACTACGCCATCAGACCTTACAAAAGAAGTAGATAGTTCGAGATATATATATCTCAAACATCTCTACCTCCCGAAGGCACCAGATGAGTGAGGGGTCAGTCTGCAATTTTCATCAAGCCACTGTCAATGTGAGAGAACTCGTGTCCAGCTTATAAGCCTATACTTGCATAAACCACAAGTGAAGATAAACAATCTTTGGACAACACCCACCAGTGGGACTCGAACCCAGAAAGCACAACTACCTTCCAGTAGCTGGCATAACTAGTATGCTTTAACCCACTACGCCATCAGACCTTACAAAAGAAGTAGATAGTTCGAGATATATATATCTCAAACATCTCTACCTCCCGAAGGCACCAGATGAGTGAGGGGTCAGTCTGCAATTTTCATCAAGCCACTGTCAATGTGAGAGAACTCGTGTCCAGCTTATAAGCCTATACTTGCATAAACCACAAGTGAAGATAAACAATCTTTGGACAACACCCACCAGTGGGACTCGAACCCAGAAAGCACAACTACCTTCCAGTAGCTGGCATAACTAGTATGCTTTAACCCACTACGCCATCAGACCTTACAAAAGAAGTAGATAGTTCGAGATATATATATCTCAAACATCTCTACCTCCCGAAGGCACCAGATGAGTGAGGGGTCAGTCTGCAATTTTCATCAAGCCACTGTCAATGTGAGAGAACTCGTGTCCAGCTTATAAGCCTATACTTGCATAAACCACAAGTGAAGATAAACAATCTTTGGACAACACCCACCAGTGGGACTCGAACCCAGAAAGCACAACTACCTTCCAGTAGCTGGCATAACTAGTATGCTTTAACCCACTACGCCATCAGACCTTACAAAAGAAGTAGATAGTTCGAGATATATATATCTCAAACATCTCTACCTCCCGAAGGCACCAGATGAGTGAGGGGTCAGTCTGCAATTTTCATCAAGCCACTGTCAATGTGAGAGAACTCGTGTCCAGCTTATAAGCCTATACTTGCATAAACCACAAGTGAAGATAAACAATCTTTGGACAACACCCACCAGTGGGACTCGAACCCAGAAAGCACAACTACCTTCCAGTAGCTGGCATAACTAGTATGCTTTAACCCACTACGCCATCAGACCTTACAAAAGAAGTAGATAGTTCGAGATATATATATCTCAAACATCTCTACCTCCCGAAGGCACCAGATGAGTGAGGGGTCAGTCTGCAATTTTCATCAAGCCACTGTCAATGTGAGAGAACTCGTGTCCAGCTTATAAGCCTATACTTGCATAAACCACAAGTGAAGATAAACAATCTTTGGACAACACCCACCAGTGGGACTCGAACCCAGAAAGCACAACTACCTTCCAGTAGCTGGCATAACTAGTATGCTTTAACCCACTACGCCATCAGACCTTACAAAAGAAGTAGATAGTTCGAGATATATATATCTCAAACATCTCTACCTCCCGAAGGCACCAGATGAGTGAGGGGTCAGTCTGCAATTTTCATCAAGCCACTGTCAATGTGAGAGAACTCGTGTCCAGCTTATAAGCCTATACTTGCATAAACCACAAGTGAAGATAAACAATCTTTGGACAACACCCACCAGTGGGACTCGAACCCAGAAAGCACAACTACCTTCCAGTAGCTGGCATAACTAGTATGCTTTAACCCACTACGCCATCAGACCTTACAAAAGAAGTAGATAGTTCGAGATATATATATCTCAAACATCTCTACCTCCCGAAGGCACCAGATGAGTGAGGGGTCAGTCTGCAATTTTCATCAAGCCACTGTCAATGTGAGAGAACTCGTGTCCAGCTTATAAGCCTATACTTGCATAAACCACAAGTGAAGATAAACAATCTTTGGACAACACCCACCAGTGGGACTCGAACCCAGAAAGCACAACTACCTTCCAGTAGCTGGCATAACTAGTATGCTTTAACCCACTACGCCATCAGACCTTACAAAAGAAGTAGATAGTTCGAGATATATATATCTCAAACATCTCTACCTCCCGAAGGCACCAGATGAGTGAGGGGTCAGTCTGCAATTTTCATCAAGCCACTGTCAATGTGAGAGAACTCGTGTCCAGCTTATAAGCCTATACTTGCATAAACCACAAGTGAAGATAAACAATCTTTGGACAACACCCACCAGTGGGACTCGAACCCAGAAAGCACAACTACCTTCCAGTAGCTGGCATAACTAGTATGCTTTAACCCACTACGCCATCAGACCTTACAAAAGAAGTAGATAGTTCGAGATATATATATCTCAAACATCTCTACCTCCCGAAGGCACCAGATGAGTGAGGGGTCAGTCTGCAATTTTCATCAAGCCACTGTCAATGTGAGAGAACTCGTGTCCAGCTTATAAGCCTATACTTGCATAAACCACAAGTGAAGATAAACAATCTTTGGACAACACCCACCAGTGGGACTCGAACCCAGAAAGCACAACTACCTTCCAGTAGCTGGCATAACTAGTATGCTTTAACCCACTACGCCATCAGACCTTACAAAAGAAGTAGATAGTTCGAGATATATATATCTCAAACATCTCTACCTCCCGAAGGCACCAGATGAGTGAGGGGTCAGTCTGCAATTTTCATCAAGCCACTGTCAATGTGAGAGAACTCGTGTCCAGCTTATAAGCCTATACTTGCATAAACCACAAGTGAAGATAAACAATCTTTGGACAACACCCACCAGTGGGACTCGAACCCAGAAAGCACAACTACCTTCCAGTAGCTGGCATAACTAGTATGCTTTAACCCACTACGCCATCAGACCTTACAAAAGAAGTAGATAGTTCGAGATATATATATCTCAAACATCTCTACCTCCCGAAGGCACCAGATGAGTGAGGGGTCAGTCTGCAATTTTCATCAAGCCACTGTCAATGTGAGAGAACTCGTGTCCAGCTTATAAGCCTATACTTGCATAAACCACAAGTGAAGATAAACAATCTTTGGACAACACCCACCAGTGGGACTCGAACCCAGAAAGCACAACTACCTTCCAGTAGCTGGCATAACTAGTATGCTTTAACCCACTACGCCATCAGACCTTACAAAAGAAGTAGATAGTTCGAGATATATATATCTCAAACATCTCTACCTCCCGAAGGCACCAGATGAGTGAGGGGTCAGTCTGCAATTTTCATCAAGCCACTGTCAATGTGAGAGAACTCGTGTCCAGCTTATAAGCCTATACTTGCATAAACCACAAGTGAAGATAAACAATCTTTGGACAACACCCACCAGTGGGACTCGAACCCAGAAAGCACAACTACCTTCCAGTAGCTGGCATAACTAGTATGCTTTAACCCACTACGCCATCAGACCTTACAAAAGAAGTAGATAGTTCGAGATATATATATCTCAAACATCTCTACCTCCCGAAGGCACCAGATGAGTGAGGGGTCAGTCTGCAATTTTCATCAAGCCACTGTCAATGTGAGAGAACTCGTGTCCAGCTTATAAGCCTATACTTGCATAAACCACAAGTGAAGATAAACAATCTTTGGACAACACCCACCAGTGGGACTCGAACCCAGAAAGCACAACTACCTTCCAGTAGCTGGCATAACTAGTATGCTTTAACCCACTACGCCATCAGACCTTACAAAAGAAGTAGATAGTTCGAGATATATATATCTCAAACATCTCTACCTCCCGAAGGCACCAGATGAGTGAGGGGTCAGTCTGCAATTTTCATCAAGCCACTGTCAATGTGAGAGAACTCGTGTCCAGCTTATAAGCCTATACTTGCATAAACCACAAGTGAAGATAAACAATCTTTGGACAACACCCACCAGTGGGACTCGAACCCAGAAAGCACAACTACCTTCCAGTAGCTGGCATAACTAGTATGCTTTAACCCACTACGCCATCAGACCTTACAAAAGAAGTAGATAGTTCGAGATATATATATCTCAAACATCTCTACCTCCCGAAGGCACCAGATGAGTGAGGGGTCAGTCTGCAATTTTCATCAAGCCACTGTCAATGTGAGAGAACTCGTGTCCAGCTTATAAGCCTATACTTGCATAAACCACAAGTGAAGATAAACAATCTTTGGACAACACCCACCAGTGGGACTCGAACCCAGAAAGCACAACTACCTTCCAGTAGCTGGCATAACTAGTATGCTTTAACCCACTACGCCATCAGACCTTACAAAAGAAGTAGATAGTTCGAGATATATATATCTCAAACATCTCTACCTCCCGAAGGCACCAGATGAGTGAGGGGTCAGTCTGCAATTTTCATCAAGCCACTGTCAATGTGAGAGAACTCGTGTCCAGCTTATAAGCCTATACTTGCATAAACCACAAGTGAAGATAAACAATCTTTGGACAACACCCACCAGTGGGACTCGAACCCAGAAAGCACAACTACCTTCCAGTAGCTGGCATAACTAGTATGCTTTAACCCACTACGCCATCAGACCTTACAAAAGAAGTAGATAGTTCGAGATATATATATCTCAAACATCTCTACCTCCCGAAGGCACCAGATGAGTGAGGGGTCAGTCTGCAATTTTCATCAAGCCACTGTCAATGTGAGAGAACTCGTGTCCAGCTTATAAGCCTATACTTGCATAAACCACAAGTGAAGATAAACAATCTTTGGACAACACCCACCAGTGGGACTCGAACCCAGAAAGCACAACTACCTTCCAGTAGCTGGCATAACTAGTATGCTTTAACCCACTACGCCATCAGACCTTACAAAAGAAGTAGATAGTTCGAGATATATATATCTCAAACATCTCTACCTCCCGAAGGC
>NC_091223.1:7020821-7110821 GCF_040958095.1 Procambarus clarkii
CAGCATCGGTACGCTGACTGATCCACTCCCAGCATCGGCACTATGACTACTCCACTCCCAGCTTCGGTACTATGACTGATCCACTCCCAGCATCGTACTCTGACTACTCCTCTCCAGCATCGGTACTATGACTGATCCACTCCCAGCATCGGTACAATGACTGATCCACTCCCAGCATCGGTACTCTGACTTGCTCACTCCCAGCATCGGTACTCTGACTGATCCACTCCCAGCATCGGTACTCTGACTGATCCACTCCCAGCATCGGTACTCTGACTGATCCACTCCCAGCATCGGTACTCTGACTGATCCACTCCCAGCATCGGTACTATGACTGCTCCACTCCCAGCATCGGTACTCTGACTGATCCACTCCCAGCATCGGCACTATGACTACTCCACTCCCAGCATCGGTACTATGACTGATCCACTCCCAGCATCGGTACTCTGACTGCTCCACTCCCAGCATCGGTACTCTGACTGCTCACTCCCAGCATCGGTACTCTGTTACTGATCCACTCCCAGCATCGGTACTCTGACTGCTCCACTCCCAGCATCGGTACCCTGACTGATCCACTCCCAGCACGGTACTCTGACTGCTCCACTCCTAGCATCGGTACTATGACTTCTCCACTCCCAGCATCGGTACTCTGACTGCTCACTCCCAGCATCGGTACCCTGACTGATCCACTCCCAGCATCGGTACTATGACTGCTCCACTCCCAGCATCGTCACCATGACTACTCACTCCCAGCATCGGTACTCTGACTGCTCCACTCCCAGCATCGGTACCTGACTGATCCACTCCAGCATCGGTACTCTGACTGATCCACTTCCAGCATCGTACTATGACTTCTCCACTCCCAGCATCGGTACTATGACTTCTCCACTCCCAGCATCGGTACTCCTGACTGCTCACTCCCAGCATCGGTACCCTGACTGATCCACTCCCAGCATCGGTACTCTGACTGCTCCACTCCCAGCATCGGTACTATGACTGCTCCACTCCCAGCATCGGTACCCTGACTGCTCACTCCAGCATCGGTACCTGACTGATCCACTCCCAGCATCGGTACTCTGACTGCTCCACTCCCAGCATCGGACTATGACTTCTCCACTCCCAGCATCGTACTCTGACTGCTCACGCCCATCGGTACTGTCACGTGAGGGGGGGGGGGGTGGTGGTCCGGGGCTCTGCTAACACTTAGCTGCTAGGGGCTCAAAAGGCCCAAATACTCAGCCCCTCCGACTCCTGGATTCACCGGAGTCTCCTTGGTCACACAAGAGAGGACCAACAATGCCCACCTCCGCAGGTCTTTGCTTCCACCACAAAAGGGGGGTGCCACTGATTCACCCTGGAAGCCCTTCAGTCAAACACGGGGAAACTGCTGTTAACAGTTCCGGCCTAGACCCCGTGGAGGAGTGAAGGAAGACTAGGCTTACCTTATAACAATAACCTCCTGAGTCTTGCCTGCCAGACAAAAAGGTTGCAGAGAACTCCTTTCCTGCCTGTCTTCTCTATCTTCTCCTTAACAAGGTCGCCAGCTGGGTTATTATATCTGCACCCCAGCAATGCAGTTCAGTGGGTGTATTATATATTGTTTGTAGCCAGAAGATTGCTACTCCCATAGATCTGCTACTAGACTGTTGGCCCAGGGTACTCTCCCAGGAAGGTCTGTGTGGCTTTACCTCTCTCTAGCCACTACGTTAATAGTTGCCACCATTCAAGACACCGATACTGATCGGATGGCTAAGGGTACACTTTTATGTAAGTCTGTGCTGTCTCTACCACTCTCCAGGCAATAGGAACGTGCTATAGAGAACGTAGTGTTCCCTAGGTGGTACTATGATAACCTTCGTGTATGCTCATAGAGAAATATCATAAATGGAGGCACACTTAAACACAGTGATAAAATGTGCGAATTTACTGATGCAAATTACATGAACACACACACACAATCACAAGTAATACATGAATATGGAAATATGGATACTAAGTCTGGAGATCGTCAGCCTCTTCTTCCACGACCTCCAACACTCCTTCAACTGGGCAGAAAGACAGGAGTCCCACACTCTCACAGGAGGGCCTCTTCACCACGTCGGCGCCTCTCCTTCACTGTCCTGCCATCCGTACACACTGTCCCCTCTGACAGTCCTGGACACAAGCTGCCTTGCAGCCTAGTATACTACTAAAGTATTAAAGTCCTGCTGCCACATACATAAGTAACTATTGTGGCCTATCTAGCCTACTCAAACAAGGGGTAATGGGAAGGAAAATGATCTACCTTACATTCCTGGCTCACGACGCCTGTCCCTCGATGGTGTGAGGTTCCCACGCTTCCCTAGTCGATCCTCGACGATCCAGGAACGTTCCACAGGTCCTCAGGTGTCGTGGAGCCTTCGCATCGTCGCCGTTCCAATCCCTGAGATTCAGCTGCCCCAATCCTGGTTCATCGATGGGCCGCTGAGCTAATCACTATTTTTCCCACACTCGCCCCTTCCACAAGGCGTTGCTCCTTGTCCTAGGCACGGTGTCGTCCTTCCAAGACCCTCAGTGGATGTGACCCGGTCACAGCTAGGCTTGCCCGCCACACCTTTTCTGACCCTCAACGTCCTGCGTCGCCGCCTTGCGTTGTCGCCGAGTATTTTCCAAGTTTGGCCCTCTTTCGCTCAATAAACTTGGTTCCTTTTGCTTCCCAGAAGCGCGGGGTCTCCAATATATCCGATGGGCTGCAATAGCCAGCACTAATCCACTAAGAAAGGCTTGTAGAGCCTCTAATCCTGGAGAACAGACCGAGGTGCGTCCTGTCGCTTCCAAGGTCGGGTCACTTCTGACGTTGGCGCCGCCCGGGGCACTCGGTGACGTCATGGCGGGCCCTGATTTGTCGCCCGCGACCTAAGTCGGCTAATCCGCGATCGCCTAGTGTCCCTTCCAAAAGGTCATATCTGCATTAGGGGATACTCTTTCATTTTATAACAGGGCGCCAATTTGCCTTTATTTACAACTTATAATGTAACTTCCTTCCCTTTACTGGCAGTCGGTCTGGTCGCCACATATATCATTAGACTCCCTGAAGCTCAGAGAATCAGTAGGGAGAGCTGATATGACTCTTTAAGCAGGCAAACGAAAGATATAGGAGAGGGCACCGTAACATACCCCTCCCCTTAAAATAAGAGTCATATCGGAAGAGCAGCACTCAAGAGGGCAACCTATACTCTTGCTCCCTCCGTTCCTGAAGTGTCACTCCTCCAGTTGGTGACATGGCTCGTACCACCTTGCCAGTCACTTGCCTCATATCTCCACCTCGCATAGGAACGGGTGTGATGGGTGTTCCCTGAACACCTACTAGAAATCCTCTCTCCGTGGCCACGAGTGTACTCCTACGGCTCGTTACCACTGTAAGATTCAGTGCATGCAGCGCCTCCACCGCGTCGTGCACTCCGAGATAGTCTTGCACTTCCACTGCGTCCTACAGGTACTCCATGTTTCCTCTCATGATCTCCTCTTCGCCAATCTTCTCTCTTCTCGGTTCCTCTTCTCCCATAGGTGCGTCGTCTCCTCACAGTGGCACTTGTAACCTGTACTCCATCCAGCAGCTTCCTCTCTTCCACACTAGGCTTTTGCGATGGCCCAATGCCCCTCTGGTTAGACTGGCGCCTACCCTGGGTGTACCTATTCTCTGTTTTCTTCGTATTGCCTTTCCTATTCCATTCGCTCCTTCGTTCCCGACGAACATCTTCACTCCTCCATAAGATTCTCTTCCCTGCAGACGTCTTCTTCGGTTCGTGGTTGGGCTCTTCCACCTCCCTGTGGCTCACCTCACCACGGTGGTTCATCTTGCACCTCCCACTATTCATCTGGCTGGCATAGGGTGCACTGCGTCGTGGCTCCTCCACTCTGCCCCTCACTGCCGTTTGCTCATCCACTGAGCTTACTTTATTCACGTTTCTGTATGGAGAGAGTGCGGCCTGCAGCCTCTTCACCGCCCCAGGCGTTTGTACAGCTGCTCCTCGCCACTCCTCCACACGCATCATCAGGCTTAGTCGGAGGTCCTCGTCGGGGTTTTCCACAACCTCCGACGACCTCTCTGCACTCTCGCCCTCGTTGTCATCGTCTCTGGCGACGTTTCTCCTGGCGAAGTCGGCTTCCTCACTATTATTTGGAGCGACCGATACCTCACCTGGCAGGGTTGTACCGCTGCTTGCCACATAGGCACTCCTGGCCCAATCGGGTTGTATCCTGCCTCCTCCGAGGTCATTACCCAGCACCATTTGTACATGCTCTAGGGGTAACTTAGGGGCTACAGCTACTATAGCTTTCTCGACTCCGCAGTCGGCAATCAGCTGTACTTCGTGAAGTGGCAACCTGTATTCCTCCCCCACACTGTGTATCCTCACCACTCCCACAGGTGAATCATTAAATTCCTTGGGGAGAATACTCCTGGTTACCATACTTATGTCAGCACCCGTATCTCGAAGAACGGCAACCTCCACTGGGTCTGACTTTCCAAACTTCACGTTGGCCCCGAAAACAAAGGGATGTTCACCCAACTTTATTTCCCAACCATTCACGTTGGGTCCACTATAATATGGGGTGTGAACAAACACTCTCTCCTCTTCCAACATTAATCCTACATTCCTTTGGTGCTCCTCACACTCGCGGGCATAATGTCCTCTCACACCACAGTTGTAGCATCGGCCACCTCCCCTGGGTGGCCACTCGCCAGTCCCTCTGGCGGTACCACTTGCAGACGTCCCCTGGGTCCTCCTTGGACTCCCCGTCGTCGTATCCGGCACTGCCGCACCTGCTCCCGAGCTTGGTCCACTGCTCACAGCTTGGAGCTTCCTCCTCGCGTCCCTTGAGCTCTTGAACCGCGTTACTTCATCGGGCACACTACTCTTGGGAGAGTCCCCACTCGTCCTCGCTCCTCCTGAACTCCTAAGGTTCCCTCCCGACCTGGGGTAAGGCGAGTGTCTGGGTGGCCCCTCCCTCCTGAGACGTAGTGCCACCTCCAGCATGTCGGCTCGGTCCGCTGAAGCCTTCAGGTCCTTAATACCTGCTTCTCTCACCCTTACTCGCAACTCAGGATGGAGCACCGACATAAACCTCTCCATCACTATCAGTCGTTTCATATCATCCGCCGACTCCGCTTCCTCCGCCTTCAACCATCGTAGGAATTTCCGTTCCATATCCCTGGCGGTCTCGGCGTAAGTCTTTCCCGATGCTCTTGTACACTCTCTGAACCACTTCCGGTACATTTCCGGAGTCAGCCGGAATGAGTGGAGCACCGCATTCTTAATCGCGTCGTAACTAGTACACTCCTCTAGGTCCAGCATGTTATAGGCTTCCCGGGCCTCACCAGTGAACCTGCCCTGGACCAGAGCAGCCCAATCATCTTCTGGCCACTCCTTCAGAGTTGCTATCCGTTCAAAGTGTTCGAAGAACGCCTCAGCTTCTTGTGGTTCGAACGTAGGTAAGTCACGTTCCCTTACCTTGAGGTCATTCCGCCGTGCAGGTAGTGAGGGCAGACCACGTTCAACGCGACGCAATTCGACTTCTTTCTTTGCCTTTATCTCCTCCAGTCGCAGTTGTCTCTCTCCTTCTTCCCGCTGCAGCCGAGCTTCTCGCTCCTCTCGCTGCAGCTCAGCTGCACGTTCCTCTTGCTGCAGCTCAGCTGCACGTTCCTCTCGCTGCAGCTCAGCTGCACGTTCCTCTCGCTGCAGCTCAGCTGCACGTTCCTCTCGCTGCAGCTCAGCTGCACGTTCCTCTCGCTGCAGCTCAGCTGCACGTTCCTCTCGCTGCAGCTCAGCTGCACGTTCCTCTCGCTGCAGCTCAGCTGCACGTTCCTCTCGCTGCATTTGCGCTTCTCTTTCCTCTCGTCGCAGCTGGGCTTCCAGTTGCATCTTCATTATTTCCAGTTGCAGGCTCCTCTTACTACAGCTGGACCTTCCACTGCTCCCATGTTCACTGTGAATTCTCTCCACACTGGTAGGCGCTTGGGGTGGCTCTAGTCGGGACGGTTCACCTTGCGACGGCTCTCCTCGGGACGGCCCCTCTTGAGATGGCTCCTCTCCCGTCGCCTCCTCTCGAGCTGTGAGCTGTGCCATGATCTCTATCCTTCGCTCCGCTACCTTAGTCGTCCTCAACCTGATCCCAAAGTGGTTTGCCACTTGTTGGAGCTGGGCCTTGGTACACTCTTCCAAAATTCTCTCGTCCCTTGTGTCAATAAATTTCTTTACTTTGTCCTCCTCCATCTCTATATCATCGAGCATACATGACAGCACAGACAAGTTAGTAGGCACTAATTTCACCGTTTCAGTCCCTTAGCTGGTTGAGTAACAGTACCACTGAATTCACTGGCCACACTGTATTAGTACCCTGGCAACCTTGTCTTGAAATTTGGGCCACACTGTAGCTTGATCCACGCTTCCTGGCGAAGTTCCCAGTTCATGGCTACCGGGGTTCGAATCCTGGCAAGGTCGCCAGTTCTCTGTCACGTGGGGGGGGGGGGTGGTCCGGGGCTCTGCTAACACTCAGCTGCTAGGGGCTCAAAAGGCCCAAATACTCAGCCCCTCCGACTCCCTGGATTCACCGGAGTCTCCTTGGTCACACAAGAGAGGACCAACAATGCCCACCTCTGCAGGTCTTTGCTTCCACCACAAAAGGGGGTGCCACTGATTCACCCTGGAAGCCCTTCAGTCAAACACGGGGAAACTGCTGTTAACAGTTCCGGCCTAGACCCGTGGAGGAGTGAAGGAAGACTCAGGCTTACCTTATAACAATAACCTCCCTGAGTCTTGCCTGCCAGACAAAAAGGTTGCAGGAACTCCTTTCCTGCCTGTCTTCTCTATCTTCTCCTTAACAAGGTCGCCAGCTGGGTTATTATATCTGCCCCCCAGCAATGCAGTTCAGTGGGTGTATTATATATTGTTTGTAGCCAGAAGATTGCTACTCCCATAGATCTGCTACTAGACTGTTGGCCCAGGGTACTCTCCCAGGAAGGTCTGTGTGGCTTTACCTCTCTCTAGCCACTACGTTAATAGTTGCCACCATTCAGACACCGATACTGATCGGATGGCTAAGGGTACACTTTTACGTAAGTCTGTGCTGTCTCTACCACTCTCCAGGCAATAGGAACTGCTATAGAGAACGTAGTGTTCCCTAGGTGGTACTATGATAACCTTCGTGTATGCTCATAGAGAAATATCATAAATGGAGGCACACTTAAACACAGTGATAAAATGTGCGAATTTACTGATGCAAATTACATGAACACATAACACACAATCACAAGTAATACATGAATATGGAAATATGGATACTAAGTCTGGAGATCGTCAGCCTCTTCTTCCACGACCTCCAACACTCCTTCAACTGGGCAGAAAGACAGGAGTCCCACACTCTCACAGGAGGGCCTCTTCACCACGTCGGCGCCTCTCCTTCACTGTCCTGCCATCCGTACACACTGTCCCCTCTGACAGTCCTGGACACAAGCTGCCTTGCAGCCTAGTATACTACTAAAGTATTAAAGTCCTGCTGCCACATACATAAGTAACTATTGTGGCCTATCTAGCCTACTCAAACAAGGGGTAATGGGAGGGAAAATGATCTACCTTACATTCCTGGCTCACGACGCCTGTCCCTCGATGGTGTGAGGTTTCCACGCTTCCTGAGTCGATCCTCGACGATCCAGGAACGTTCCACAGGTCCTCAGGTGTCGTGGAGCCTTCGCGTCGTCGCCGTTCCAATCCCTGAGATTCAGCTGCCCCAATCCTGGTTCATCGATGGGCCGCTGAGCTAATCACTATTTTTCCCACACTCGCCCCTTCCACAAGGCGTTGCTCCTTGTCCTAGGCACGGTGTCGTCCTTCCAAGACCCTCAGTGGATGTGACCCGGTCACAGCTAGCCTTGCCCACCACACCTTTTCTGACCCTCAACGTCCTGCGTCGCCGCCTTGCGTCGTCGCCGAGTATTTTCCAAGTTTGGCCCTCTTTCGCTCAATAAACTTGGTTCCTTTTGCTTCCCAGAAGCGCGGGGTCTCCAATATATCCGATGGGCTGCAATCTAATCCACTAATCCACTAAGAAAGGCTTGTAGAGCCGAGGTGCGTCCTGTCGCTTCCAAGGTCGGGTCACTTCTGACGTTGGTGCCGCCCGGGGCACTCGGTGACGTCATGGCGGGCCCTGATTTGTCGCCCGCGACCTAAGTCGGCCAATCCGCGATCGGCTAGTGTCCCTTCCAAAAGGTAATATCTGAATTAGGGGATACTCTTTCATTTTATAACAGGGCGCCAATTTCCCTTTATTTACAACTTATAATGTAACTTCCTTCCCTTTACTGGCAGTCGGTCTGGTCGCCACATATATCATTAGACTCCCTGAACCTCAGAGAATCAGTAGGGAGAGCTGATATGACTCTTTAAGCAGGCAAACAAAAGAAATAGGAGAGGGCACCGTAACAGTACTCTGACTGTTCCACTCCCAGCATCGGTACTATGACTGCTCCACTCCCAGCATCGGTACTATGACTGATCCACTCCCAGCATCGGTACCCTGACTGCTCCACTCCCAGCATCGGTACCCTGACTGCTCCACTCCCAGCATCGGTACTCTGACTGCTTCACTCCCAGCATCGGTACCCTGACTGCTCCACTCCCAGCATCGGTACTATGACTGCTCCACTCCCAGCATCGGTACCCTGACTGCTCCACTCCAAGCATCGGTACTCTGCTCCACTCCCAGCATCGGTACTCTGACTGCTCCACTCCCAGCATCGGTACTATGACTGATCCACTCCCAGCATCGGTACTCTGACTGCTCCACTCCCAGCATCGGTACTCTGACTGCTCCACTCCCAGCATCGGTACTCTGCTCCACTCCCAGCATCGGTACTCTGACTGCTCCACTCCCAGCATCGTCACCATGACTGCTCCACTCCCAGCATCGTCACCATGACTACTCCACTCCCAGCATCGTCACCATGACTACTCCACTCCCAGCATTGTCACCATGACTACTCCACTCCCAGCATCGTCACCATGACTACTCCACTCCCAGCATCGTTACCATGACTACTCCACTCCCAGCATCGTCACCATGACTACTCCACTTCCAGCATCGTCACCATGACTACTCCACTCCCAGCATCGTCACCATGACTACTCCACTCCCAGCATCGTCAACATGACTACTCCACTTCCAGAGTAGTCACCATGACTACTCCACTTCCAGAGTAGTCACCATGACTACTCCACTCCCAGCATCGTCACCATGACTATCCACTCCCAGCATCGTCACCATGACAACTCCACTCCCAGCATCGTCACCATGACTACTCCACTCCCAGCATCGTCACCATGACTACTCCACTTCCAGCATCGTCACCATGACTACTCCACTCCCAGCACCGTCACCATGACTACTCCACTTCCAGCATCGTCACCATGACTACTCCACTCCCAGCATCATCACCATGACTACTCCACTTCCAGCATCGTCACCATGACTACTCCACTTCCAGCATCGTCACCATGACTACTCCACTCCCAGCATCGTCACCATGACTACTCCACTCCCAGCATCGTCACCATGACTACTCCACTTCCAGCATCGTCACCATGACTACTCCACTCCCAGCATCGTCACCATGACTACTCCACTCCCAGCATCGTCACCATGACTACTCCACTCCCAGCATCGTCACCATGACTACTCCACTCCCAGCATCGTCACCATGACTACTCCACTTCCAGCATCGTCACCATGACAACTCCACTCCTAGCATCGTCACCATGACTAGTCCACTCCCAGCATCGTCACCATGACTACTCCACTCCCAGCATCGTCACTATGACTAGTCCACTCCCAGCATCGTCACCATGACTAGTCCACTCCCAGCATCGTCACCATGACTACTCCACTCCCAGCATCGTCACCATGACTACTCCACTTCCAGCATCGTCACCATGACTACTCCACTCCCAGCATCGTCACCATGACTACTCCACTCCCAGCATCGTCACTATGACTAGTCCACTCCCAGCATCGTCACCATGACTACTCCACTCCCAGCATCGTCACCATGACTAGTCCACTCCCAGCATCGTCACCATGACTACTCCACTCCCAGCATCGTCACCATGACTAGTCCACGCCCAACATCGTCACCATGACTACACTACTCCCAACATGGTCACCAACATTCTACAACACCCTCTCGTTCCCCCACAACAACATTCTACAACACCATCTCGACTTCCACAACAATATTCTAAAACTCACTCCTCCTCCACAACAACTTATTTGGGCTGGACCGGACTCGCTTCATGCAGGTCGGCGTTCAATCCCCGACATTCTAAGTGGTTGGGCAGCATTCCTTCCCCCCCCCTCCATCCCATCTTAAATGCTTATCCAGACCCCTTCCAAGTGCTATATAGTCGTAATAGCATGGCGCTTTCCCCTGGTAATTCTCTCCCTCCCTCCCTCCTTTCCATTCCATCAACATCCTAAAACACACTCCACCCACACAACAATATTATACAACACACTCCAACCACACAACAACATTATACAACACACTCCACCTACACAACATTATACAACACATTCCACCCACAAAACAATATTATACAACACACTCCTCCCACACAACATTATACAACACACTCCACCCACACAACATTATACAACACACTCCAACCACACAACAATATTATACAACACACTCCACCCACACAACAATATTATACAACACACTCCACGCACACAACAACATTATACAACACACTCCACCCACAAAACAATATTATACAACACACTCCACCCACACAACAACATTATACAACACACTCCACCCACACAACAACATTATACAACACTCTCCACCCACACAACAACATTATACAACCCACACAACATTATACAACACTCTCCACCCACACAACAATATTATACAACACACTCCACCCACAAAACAACATTATACAACACTCTCCAACCACACAACAACATTATACAACACACTCCACCCACACAACAACATTATACAACACACTCCACCCACACAACAACATTATACAACACACTCCACCCACACAACAACATTATACAACACTCTCCAACCACACAACAACATTATACAACCCACACAACATTATACAACACTCTCCACCCACACAACAACATTATACAACACTCTCCAACCACACAACAACATTATACAACCCACACAACATTATACAACACTCTCCAACCACACAACAACATTATACAACCCACACAACATTATACAGCACACTCCACCCACACAACAACATTATACAACACACTCCACCCACACAACAACATTATACAGCACACTCCACCCACACAACAACATTATACATCACACTCCACCCACACAACAACATTATACAACACTCTCCAACCACACAACAACATTATACAACCCACACAACATTATACAACACACTCCACCCACACAACATTATACAACACTCGTCCCCAACAACAACATTATACAACACACTCCACCCACACAACAACATTATACAACACTAGTCCCCAACAACAACATTCTACAACAACATATACCCACCACTAATACAGAATGCATCAACACCTCCAATCTCACTATATTATCTGTGACACTGATAGTCTTCTTTCCTGCTTCCTTCTGTTGCCCAGTCCAGTATCTTCTAAATTTTTTTATCAATATCTGCTTCAAAATGTTAACAAGACTTTAAGTGTTGATATTGACGATAGCGCTGGTGGCGTGTGGGCACGTGTTGCTCCAGGTCAGGGATTATCAGAAAAAAAATTTCCTGCATCATCTAATGGTTTAGGTGGAGACCCTGCGAAAGCACAGGAGCACCCAGACCACTTTATTGCGCCAGCTAGCTGATAAACTCCTCCTCACCGCGCCATCACCCAAGGTTGACATCTCCCTTTTTGTCGATGACCAGCCGATAACCGATAACTCCTTGTGGCACTGTGTGCCTCTAGTGGGGTTACACCTGAGGCACCAGCACATGCTGCGACAGGTGGAAGATCTGAAGGCCTTGGTGCGGTAGTTGGGTGACGAACCAGTATGCGAGTAAACCGAATCCTGGTTTGAGATCTGCATTATCTTTGCAGCAGGACTGCTATTTATGCTGTATCAACTCAGAAAGTACAAGGAGTGGAAAAGTTTGGGGGTCGATTATTCAGAAAACTCCTGTTTCACACGGGAAGATCCCTAAGACGAGCCCCAGTGCACAAGGGGAGACCAACTTGAGGACTAATCTGTAACAAGTGAAGAAACCCCTCTGGCGAAGGAAGATCCCCCCGAGGAAACCCCCCTGGCCAAGGAAGATCCCCCAAAGAAAACACCTCTGATAGAGGAAGATCTCCCTGAGGAAACCTCTAAGACAAGGGAAGATCCCCCAGAGGAAACGTGTCAGACAAGGAAAGAAACCCCCCCGATAAAGGAAGATCCCCCAGAGGAAACCTCTAAGACAAGGAAAGATCCCCCAGAAGAAACGTGTCAGAAAAGAAAAGATCCCCCAGAGGAAACGTGTCAGACAAGGGAAGATCACCCAGAGGAAAAGTGTCAGACAAGGGAAGATCCCCCAAAGGAAACGTGTCAGACAAGGGAAGATCCCCCAGAGGAAACGTGTCAGACAAGGGAAGAACCCCAAGAGGAAACGTGTCAGACAAGGGAAGATCCCCCAGAGGAAACGTGTCAGACAAGGGAAGATCCCCCAGAGGAAACGTGTCAGACAAGGGAAGATCCCCCAGAGGAAACGTGTCAGACAAGGGAAGATCCCCCAGAGGAAACGTGTCAGACAAGGGAAGATCCCCCAGAGGAAACGTGTCAGACAAGGGAAGATCCCCCAGAGGAAACGTGTCAGACAAGGGAAGATCCCCCAGAGGAAACGTGTCAGACAAGGGAAGATCCCCGAGAGGAAACGTGTCAGACAAGGGAAGATCCCCCAGAGGAAACGTGTCAGACAAAGGAAGATCCCCCAGAGGAAACGTGTCAGACAAGGGAAGATCACCCAGAGGAAACGTGTCAGACAAGGGAAGATCCCCCAGATGAAACGTGTCAGACAAGGGAAGATCGCCCAGAGGAAATGTGTCAGACAAGGGAAGATCGCCCAGAGGAAACGTGTCGGACAAGTGAAGATCCCCCAGAGGAAACGTGTCAGGAAAGGGAAGATCCCCCAGAGGAAACGTGTCAGACAAAGGAAGATCCCCCCAAAGAAACCCCCCTGATAAAGGAAGATCCCCCAGAGGAAACGTGTCAGACAAGGGAAGATCGCCCAGAGGAAACGTGTCAGAGAAGGGAAGATCCCCCAGAGGAAACGTGTCAGACATAGGAAGATCCCCCCGAAGAAACCCCCCCGATAAAGGAAGATCCCCCAGATTAAACGTGTCAGACAAGGGAAGATCCCCCAGAGGAAACGTGTCAGACAAGGGAAGATCCCCCAGAGGAAACGTGTCAGACAAGGGAAGATCCCCCAGAGGAAACGTGTCAGACAAGGGAAGATCCCCCAGAGGAAACGTGTCAGACAAGGGAAGATCACCCAGAGGAAACGTGTCAGACAAGGGAAGATCCCCCAGAGGAAACGTGTCAGACAAGGGAAGATCCCCCAGAGGAAACGTGTCAGACAAAGGAAGATCCCCGAGAGGAAACGTGTCAGACAAGGGAAGATCCCCCAGAGGAAACGTGTCAGACAAAGGAAGATCCCCCAGAGGAAACGTGTCAGACAAGGGAAGATCACCCAGAGGAAACGTGTCAGACAAGGGAAGATCCCCCAGAGGAAACGTGTCGGACAAGTGAAGATACCCCAGAGTAAACGTGTCAGAAAAGGGAAGATCCCCCAGAGGAAACGTGTCAGACAAAAGAAGATCCCCCCAAAGAATCCCCCCTGATAAAGGAAGATCCCCCAGAGGAAACGTGTCAGACAAGGGAAGATCGCCCAGAGGAAACGTGTCAGACAAGGGAAGATCCCCCAGAGGAAACGTGTCAGACATAGGAAGATCCCCAAGAGGAAACGTGTCAGACAAGGGAAGATCGCCCAGAGGAAACGTGTCAGACAAGGGAAGATCGCCCAGAGAAAACGTGTCGGACAAGTGAAGATACCCCAGAGGAAACGTGTCAGAAAAGGGAAGATCCCCCAGAGGAAACGTGTCAGACAAAGGAAGATCCCCCCAAAGAAACCCCCCTGATAAAGGAAGATCCCCCAGAGGAAACGTGTCAGACAAGGGAAGATCGCCCAGAGGAAACGTGTCAGACAAGGGAAGATCCCCCAGAGGAAACGTGTCAGACATAGGAAGATCCCCCCGAAGAAACCCCCCCGATAAAGGAAGATCCCCTAGATTAAACGTGTCAGACAAGGGAACATCCCCCAGAGGAAACGTGTCAGACAAGGGAAGATCCCCCAGAGGAAACGTGTCAGACAAGGGAAGATCCCCCAGAGGAAACGTGTCAGACAAGGGAAGATCCCCCAGAGGAAACGTGTCAGACAAGGGAAGATCACCCAGAGGAAACGTGTCAGACAAGGGAAGATCCCCCAGAGGAAACGTGTCAGACAAGGGAAGATCCCCCAGAGGAAACGTGTCAGACAAGGGAAGATCCCCCAGAGGAAACGTGTCAGACAAGGGAAGATCCCCCAGAGGAAACGTGTCAGACAACGGAAGATCCCCCAGAGGAAACGTGTCAGACAAGGGAAGATCCCCCAGAGGAAACGTGTCAGACAAGGGAAGATCCCCCTAAAGAAACCCCCCTGATAAAGGAAGATCCACCAGAGGAAACGTGTCAGACAAGGGAAGATCCCCCAGAGGAAACGTGTCAGACAATGGAAGATTCCCCAGAGGAAACGTGTCAGACATAGGAAGATCCCCCCGAAGAAACCCCCCTGATAAAGGAAGATCCCCCAGAGGAAACGTGTCAGACAAGGAAAGATCCCCCAGAGGAAACGTGTCAGACAAGGAAAGATCCCCCAGAGGAAACGTGTCAGACAAGGGAAGATACCCCAGAGGAAACGAGTCAGACAAGGGAAGATCCCCCAGAGGAAACGTGTCAGACAAGGGAAGATCCCCCAGAGAAAACGTGTCAGACAAGGGAAGATCCCCCAGAGGAAACGTGTCAGACAAGGGAAGATCCCCCTAAAGAAACCCCCCTGATAAAGGAAGATCCACCAGAGGAAACGTGTCAGACAAGGGAAGATCCCCCAGAGGAAACGTGTCAGACAATGGAAGATCCCCCAGAGGAAACGTGTCAGACATAGGAAGATCCCCCCGAAGAAACCCCCCTGATAAAGGAAGATCCCCCAGAGGAAACGTGTCAGACAAGGGAAGATCCCCCAGACGAAACGTGTCAGACAAGGGAAGATCCCCCAGAGGAAACGTGTCAGACAAGGATAGATCCCCCAGAGGAAACGTGTCAGACAAGGGAAGATCCCCCAGAGGAAACGTGTCAGACAAGGGAAGATCCCCCTGAGGAAACGTGTCAGACAAGGGAAAATCCCCCAGAGGAAACGTGTCAGACAAGGGAAGATCCCCCAGAGGAAACGTTTCAGACAAGGAAAGATCCCCTAGAGGAAACGTGTCAGAAAAGGGAAGATCCCCCTGAGGAAACGTGTCAGACAAGGGAAGATCCCCCAGAGGAAACGTGTCAGACAAGGGAAGATCCCCCAGAGGAAACGTGTCAGACAAGGGAAGATCCTCCCGAGGAAATGTGTCAGACAAGGGAAGATCCCCCAGAGGAAACGTGTCAGACAAGGGAAGATCCTCCAGAGGAAACGTGTCAGACAAGGGAAGATCCCCCAGAGGAAACGTGTCAGACAAGGGAAGATCCCCCAGAGGAAACGTGTCAGACAAGGGAAGATCCCCCAGAGGAAACGTGTCAGACAAGGGAAGATCCCCCCGAAGAAACCCCCCTGATAAAGGAAGATCCCCCAGAGGAAACGTGTCAGACAAGGGAAGATCCCCCAGAGGAAACGTGTCAGACAAGGGAAGATCCCCCAGAGGAAACGTGTCAGACAAGGGAAGATCCCCCAGAGGAAACGTGTCAGACAAAGGAAGAACCCCCAGAGGAAACGTGTCAGACAAGGGAAGATCCCCCGGAAGAAACCCCCCTGATAAAGGAAGATTCCCCAGAGGAAACGTGTCAGACAAGTGAAGATCACCCAGAGGAAACGTGTTAGACAAGGGAAGATCCCCCAGAGGAAACGTGTCAGACAAGGGAAGATCCCCCAGAGGAAACGTGTCAGACAAGGGAAGATCCCCCAGAGGAAACGTGTCAGACAAGGGAAGATCCCCCAGAGGAAACGTGTCAGACAAGGGAAGATCCCCCAGAGGAAACGTGTCAGACAAGGGAAGATCCCCCAGAGGAAACGTGTCAAGCAAGGGAAGATCCTCCAGAGGAAACGTGTCAGACAAGGGAAGATCCCCCAGAGGAAACGTGTTAGACAAGGGAAGATCCCCCAGAGGAAACGTGTCAGACAAGGGAAGATCCCCCCGAAGAAACCCCCCTGATAAAGGAAGATCCCCCAGAGGAAACGTGCCAGACAAGGGAAGATCCCCCAGAGGAAACGTGTCAGACAAGGGAAGATCCCCTAGAGGAAACGTGTCAAACAAGGGAAGATCCCCCAGAGGAAACGTGTCAGACAAGGGAAGATCCCCCAGAGGAAACGTGTCAGACAAGGGAAGATCCCCCCGAAGAAACCCCCCTGATAAAGGAAGATCCCCCAGAGGAAACGTGCCAGACAAGGGAAGATCCCCCAGAGGAAACGTGTCAGACAAGGGAAGATCCCCTGGAGGAAACGTGTCAGAGAAGGGAAGATCCCCCAGAGCAAACGTGTCAGACAAAGGAAGAACCCCCAGAGGAAACGTGCCAGATAAGGAAAGATCCCTCCGAAGAAACCCCCCTGATAAAGGAAGATTCCCCAGAGGAAACGTGTCAGACAAGGGAAGATCCCCCAGAGGAAACGTGTCAGACAAAGGAAGATCACCCAGAAGAAACGTGTCAGACAAGGGAAGATCCCCCAGAGGAAACGTGTCAGACAAGGGAAGATCCCCCAGAGGAAACGTGTCAGACAAGGGAAGATCCCCCAGAGGAAACGTGTCAGACAAGGGGAGATCCCCCTAAAGAAACCCCCCTGATAAAGGAAAATCCACCAGAGGAAACGTGTCAGACAAGGGAAGATCCCCCAGAGGAATCGTGTCAGACAATGGAAGATCCCCCAGAGGAAACGTGTCAGACATAGGAAGATCCCCCCGAAGAAACCCCCCTGATAAAGGAAGATCCCCCAGAGGAAACGTGTCAGACAAGGAAAGATCCCCCAGAGGAAACGTGTCAGACAAGGGAAGATACCCCAGAGGAAACGAGTCAGACAAGGGAAGATCCCCCAGAGGAAACGTGTCAGACAAGGGAAGATCCCCCCGAAGAAACCCCCCTGATAAAGGAAGATCCCTCAGAGGAAACGTGTCAGACAAGGGAAGATCCCTCAGAGGAAACGTGTCAGACAAGGAAAGATCCCCTAGAGGAAACGTGTCAGACAAGGGAAGATCCCCCTGAGGAAACGTGTCAGACAAGGGAAGATCCCCCAGAGGAAACGTGTCAGACAAGGGAAGATCCCCTAGAGGAAACGTGTCAGACAAGGGAAGATCCCCCAGAGGAAACGTGTCAGACAAGGGAAGATCCCCCAGAGGAAACGTGTCAGACAAGGGAAGATCCCCCAGAGGAAACGTGTCAGACAAGGGAAGATCCCCCAGAGGAAACGTGTCAGACAAGGGTAGATCCCCCCAAAGAAACCCCCCTGATAAAGGAAGATCCCCCAGAGGAAACGTCTCAGACAAGGGAAGATCCCCCAGAGGAAACGTGTCAGAGAAGGGAAGATCCTCCAGAGGAAACGTGTCAGACAAGGGAAGATCCTCCAGAGGAAACGTGTCAGACAAGGGAAGATTCCACAGAGGAAACGTGTCAGAAAAGGGAAGATCCCCCAGAGGAAACGTGTCAGACAAGGGAAGATTTCCCAGAGGAAACGTGTCAGACAAGGGAAGATCCCCCTAAAGAAACCCCCCTGATAAAGGAAGATCCACCAGAGGAAACGTGTCAGACAAGGGAAGATCCCCCAGAGGAAACGTGTCAGACAATGGAAGATCCCCCAGAGGAAACGTGTCAGACATAGGAAGATCCCCCCGAAGAAACCCCCCTGGTAAAGGAAGATCCCCCAGAGGAAACGTGTCAGACAAGGAAAGATCCCCCAGAGGAAACGTGTCAGACAAGGGAAGATACCCCAGAGGAAACGAGTCAGACAAGGTAAGATCCCCCAGAGGAAACGTGTCAGACAAGGGAAGATCCCCCAGAGGAAACGTGTCTGACAAGGGAAGATCCCCCAGAGGAAACGTGTCAGACAAGGGAAGATCCCCCAGAGGAAACGTGTCAGACAAGAAAAGATCCCCCAGAGGAAACGTGTCAGACAAGGGAAGATCCCCCAGAGGAAACGTGTCAGACAAGGGAAGATCCCCCAGAGGAAACGTGTCAGACAAGGGAAGATCCCCCAGTGAAAACGTGTCAGACAAGGGAAGATCCCCCAGAGGAAACGTGTCAGACAAGGGAAGATCCCCCAGTGGAAACGTGTCAGACAAGGGAAGATCCCCCAGAGGAAACGTGTCAGACAAGGGAAGATCCCCCAGAGGAAACGTGTCAGACAAGGGTAGATCCCCCCAAAGAAACCCCCCTGATAAAGGAAGATCCCCCAGAGGAAACGTGTCAGACAATGGAAGATCCCCCAGAGGAAACGTGTCAGTCAAGGGAAGATCCCCCAGAGGAAACGTGTCAGACAAGGGAAGATACCCCAGAGGAAACGTGTCAGACAAGGGAAGATCCCACAGAGGAAACGTGTCAGACAAGGGAAGATCCCCCAGAGGAATCGTGTCAGACAAGGGAAGATTCCCCAGAGGAAACGTGTCAGACAAGGATAGATCCCCCAGAGGAAACGTGTCAGACAAGGGAAGATCCCCCAGAGGAAACGTGTCAGACAAGGGAAGATCCCCCTGAGGAAACGTGTCAGACAAGGGAAAATCCCCCAGAGGAAACGTGTCAGACAAGGGAAGATCCCCCAGAGGAAACGTGTCAGACAAGGGAAGAACCCCAAGAGGAAACGTGTCAGACAAGGGAAGATCACCCAGAGGAAACGTGTCAGACAGAGGAAGATACCCCAGAGGAAACGTGTCAGACAAGGGAAGATCCTCCAGAGGAAACGTGTCAGACAAGGGAAGATCCCCCAGAGGAAACGTGTCAGACAAGGGAAGATCCCCCAGAGGAAACGTGTCAGACAAGGGAAGATCCCCCAGAGGAAACGTGTCAGACAAGGGAAGATCCCCCCGAAGAAACCCCCCTGATAAAGGAAGATCCCCCAGAGGAAACGTGCCAGACAAGGGAAGATCCCCCAGAGGAAACTTGTCAGACAAGGGAAGATCCCCCAGAGGAAACGTGTCAGACAAGGGAAGATCCCCCAGAGGAAACGTGTCAGACAAGGGAAGATCCCCCAGAGGAAACGTGTCAGACAAGGGAAGATCCCCCCGAAGAAACCCCCCTGATAAAGGAAGATTCCCCAGAGGAAACGTGTCAGACAAGGGAAGATCCCCCAGAGGAAACGTGTCAGACAAGGGAAGATCCCCCAGAGGAAACGTGTCAGACAAGGGAAGATCCCCTAGAGGAATCGTGTCAGACAAGGGAAGATCCCACTGAGGTAACGTGTCAGACAAGGGAAGATCCCCCAGAGGAAACGTGCCAGACAAGGAAAGATCCCCTAGAGGAAACGTGTCAGACAAGGGAAGATCCCCCTGAGGAAACGTGTCAGACAAGGGAAGATCCCCCAGAGGAAACGTGTCAGACAAGGGAAGATCTCCCAGAGGAAACGTGTCAGACAAGGGAAGATCCCCCAGAGGAAACGTATCAGACAAGGGAAGATCCCCCTGAGGAAACGTGTCAGACAAGGGAAGATCCCCCAGAGGAAACGTGTCAGACAAGGGAAGATCCTCCAGAGGAAACGTGTCAGACCAGGGTAGATCCCCCCAAAGAAACCCCCCTGATAAAGGAAGATCCCCCAAAGGAAATGTGTCAGACATGGGAAGATCCCCCAGAGGAAACGTGTCAGACAAGGGAAGATCCTCCAGAGGAAACGTGTCAGACAAGGAAAGATCCCCCAGAGGAAACGTGTCAGACAAGGAAAGATCCCCCAGAGGAAACGTGGCTGACAAGGGAAGATCCCCCAGAGGAAACGTGTCAGACAAGGAAAGATCCCCTAGAGGAAACGTGTCAGACAAGGAATGATCCCCCCGAAGAAACACCCCTGATAAAGGAAGATCCCCCAGAGGAAACCCCCCTGACCAAAAAAGATCCCCCAGAGGAAACCCCTTTGACAAACGAAAATCTCTCAGAGTAAACTCCCCTGACCCAAGGGACCCCAAATACACAAAAATAGAGCCCCTAGTCGGCCTTGTATCCTCCCAGCAAAAATGGACCAATAGATGGATCTAAATCAGTTTCAGAAATCTTTTTGTATCCCATCCAATACCACAGCCGTATTTTGGGTACGGATGGATCAATTGTAAAAAAATTAGAAAACAAGTTTAATGTCTTGATTATGTTGATTAAAGATGACATCACAGGGAAGATGTTAATAGTGGGAGCGAAAGATGAAGTGGACGCCCTCAAGATTAAGATGCAAAATTAAATTGCAAAATGGTAGCAAGAGCACGAAAGCCAAGGAACAGCGCAGTTGAGTAATCTTCACGGTTGTGATCGCCAAGAAAGACCCAAGGGGAGCACCGTCCAACAAGAGGACAACCTCAATGAAACCCGGCGGTCTCAACAGACCCAAGGGACCCCAAATACACAAAGATAGAGCCCCTAGTCGGCCTTGTATCCTCCCAGCAAAAATGGACCAATAGATGGATCTAAAATAGTTACAGAAAACTTTTTGTATCCCGTCCAATACCACAGCCGTATTGTGGGTACGGGTGGATCAAATGTAAGATAACTAGAAAATAAGTTTAAGGTCTTGATTAAGTTGATTAAAAATGACATCACAGGGAAGATGGTTATGGAGGGAGAGAAAGATCGAGTGGACGCCCTCAAAATTGAGATGGAGAATTAAATTGCAAAATGGTAGCATGAGCACGGGAGCCAAGGAACAGCGCAGTTGAGTAATCTTCACGGTTGTGATTGCCAAGAAAGACCCAAGGGGAGCACCGTCCAACAAGAGGACAACCTCAATGAAACCCGGCGGTCTCAACAAACCCAAGGGACCCCAAATACACAAAGATAGAGCCCCTAGTCGGCCTTGTATCCTCCCAGCAAAAATGGACCAATAGATGGATCTAAAACAGTTTCAGAAATCTTTTTGTATCCCATCCAATACCACAGCCGTATTTTGGGTACGGATGGATCAATTGTAAGAAAATTAGAAAACAAGTTTAATGTCTTGATTATGTTGATTAAAGATGACATCACAGGGAAGATGTTCATAGTGGGAGCGAAAGATGAAGTGGACGCCCTCAAGATTAAGATGCAAAATTAAATTGCAAAATGGTAGCAAGAGCACGAAAGCCAAGGAACAGCGCAGTTGAGTAATCTTCACGGTTGTGATCGCCAAGAAAGACCCAAGGGGAGCACCGTCCAACAAGAGGACAACCTCAATGAAACCCGGCGGTCTCAACAGACCCAAGGGACCCCAAATACACAAAGATAGAGCCCCTAGTCGGCCTTGTATCCTCCCAGCAAAAATGGACCAATAGATGGATCTAAAATAGTTACAGAAAACTTTTTGTATCCCGTCCAATACCACAGCCGTATTGTGGGTACGGGTGGATCAAATGTAAGATAACTAGAAAATAAGTTTAAGGTCTTGATTAAGTTGATTAAAAATGACATCACAGGGAAGATGGTTATGGAGGGAGAGAAAGATCGAGTGGACGCCCTCAAAATTGAGATGCAGAATTAAATTGCAAAATGGTAGCATGAGCACGGGAGCCAAGGAACAGCGCAGTTGAGTAATCTTCACGGTTGTGATTGCCAAGAAAGACCCAAGGGGAGCACCGTCCAACAAGAGGACAACCTCAATGAAACCCGGCGGTCTCAACAAACCCAAGGGACCCCAAATACACAAAGATAGAGCCCCTAGTCGGCCTTGTATCCTCCCAGCAAAAATGGACCAATAGATGGATCTAAAACAGTTTCAGAAATCTTTTTGTATCCCATCCAATACCACAGCCGTATTTTGGGTACGGATGGATCAATTGTAAGAAAATTAGAAAACAAGTTTAATGTCTTGATTATGTTGATTAAAGATGACATCACAGGGAAGATGTTCATAGTGGGAGCGAAAGATGAAGTGGACGCCCTCAAGATTAAGATGCAAAATTAAATTGCAAAATGGTAGCAAGAGCACGAAAGCCAAGGAACAGCGCAGTTGAGTAATCTTCACGGTTGTGATCGCCAAGAAAGACCCAAGGGGAGCACCGTCCAACAAGAGGACAACCTCAATGAAACCCGGCGGTCTCAACAGACCCAAGGGACCCCAAATACACAAAGATAGAGCCCCTAGTCGGCCTTGTATCCTCCCAGCAAAAATGGACCAATAGATGGATCTAAAATAGTTACAGAAAACTTTTTGTATCCCGTCCAATACCACAGCCGTATTGTGGGTACGGGTGGATCAAATGTAAGATAACTAGAAAATAAGTTTAAGGTCTTGATTAAGTTGATTAAAAATGACGTCACAGGGAAGATGGTTATGGAGGGAGAGAAAGATCGAGTGGACGCCCTCAAAATTGAGATGCAGAATTAAATTGCAAAATGGTAGCATGAGCACGGGAGCCAAGGAACAGCGCAGTTGAGTAATCTTCACGGTTGTGATTGCCAAGAAAGACCCAAGGGGAGCACCGTCCAACAAGAGGACAACCTCAATGAAACCCGGCGGTCTCAACAAACCCAAGGGACCCCAAATACACAAAGATAGAGCCCCTAGTCGGCCTTGTATCCTCCCAGCAAAAATGGACCAATAGATGGATCTAAAACAGTTTCAGAAATCATTTTGTATCCCATCCAATACCACAGCCGTATTTTGGGTACGGATGGATCAATTGTAAGAAAATTAGAAAACAAGTTTAATGTCTTGATTAAGTTGATTAAAGATGACATCACAGGGAAGATGTTCATAGTGGGAGCGAAAGATGAAGTGGACGCCCTCAAGATTAAGATGCAAAATTAAATTGCAAAATGGTAGCAAGAGCACGAAAGCCAAGGAACAGCGCAGTTGAGTAATCTTCACGGTTGTGATCGCCAAGAAAGACCCAAGGGGAGCACCGTCCAACAAGAGGACAACCTCAATGAAACCCGGCGGTCTCAACAGACCCAAGGGACCCCAAATACACAAAGATAGAGCCCCTAGTCGGCCTTGTATCCTCCCAGCAAAAATGGACCAATAGATGGATCTAAAATAGTTACAGAAAACTTTTTGTATCCCGTCCAATACCACAGCCGTATTGTGGGTACGGGTGGATCAAATGTAAGATAACTAGAAAATAAGTTTAAGGTCTTGATTAAGTTGATTAAAAATGACATCACAGGGAAGATGGTTATGGAGGGAGAGAAAGATCGAGTGGACGCCCTCAAAATTGAGATGAAAAATTTAATTACAAGTTGGGAGCAAAATGATCAGAGGCAGGAAAAGCATCAGCCTCAAACAAACAATACACTATTAGGTCCATAAATTGTAAATTAATTTTTGACCATCCCTAGTAAATTTTACAACCGTCTCATTGGCCCCAAAGGCTCAAGAATAAAATATTTTGAACAAAAGTATGGAGTAAGGGTCCAGATAATGAGAAATGAGGAAGATATAGTTAGCATATCGGGCAAATAAAGCAGTGTAGATAGCTGTAAGGCCGAAATCTAAAAGTTTGTTTAAACCATTTGAAAATGTTTGCAATTGAATTGAACATGCGAAAACGTGTTCTGTGGGAGACAACAGGAGTGATGGTGTCACTGCGTGTTCTGTTGGAGACAACAGTAATGGGTGTGTCACTATGTGTTCAGTTGGAGACAACAGTTGTGGTTGTCTCCAGAGAGAGACAGAGAGAGAGAACAAGAGAGAGAGAGAACAGGAGAAAGAGAGCAAAGGAGAGAGAGAGAGAGAGAGAGAGAGAGAGAGAGAGAGAGAACGTGTGTGTGCGTGTGTCCGCGTGGGATGGGGGTTAAGAGGAGGTGTGGTGTTGTCTGCAGATTACGGCAGGTGAGAGAGGGGGTAAGAGAAGAGGTAAGAGAGGGGTTGAATTGTGAGGTTTTATCCCCTTTCCACGAAAGGTGTTAATCCCTTGTAGCTTGACTGGACGTATGTGTGTGTGCGTGCGTGTGCGTGTGTGTGTGTGTGTTTGTTTTTGCGTGTGAGTGCATGTGTGCTTGCAAACGTACGTGTGCATGCGTGTGCGTGTGTGTGCATGCGTGTGTTACAGGGGTCCCGTAAAATGTCAACCGCTACCCAAAATAAGCCACTTTGACATTTTAAATGTATCTGATATACTGAACAAGAATTTGGTAAGAATTTGGTAATGTATGTGTGTGTGTGTGTTTGTATATGTGTGTGTGTGTGTGTGTACTCACCTAGTTACTCACCTGGGGTTGTTTGCGGGGGTTGAGCTCTGGCTCTTTGGTCCCGCCTCTCAACCGTCAATCAACAGATGTACAGATTCCTGAGCCTATTGTGCTCTATCATATCTACACTTGAAACTGTGTATGGAGTCAGCCTCCACCAGGGAGCCGGTCGGCCGAGCGGACAGCACGCTGGACTTGTGATCCTGTGGTCCTGGGTTCGATCCCAGGCGCCGGCGTGAAACAATGGGCAGAGTTTCTTTCACCCTATGCCCCTGTTACCTAGCAGTAAATAGGTACCTGGGTGTTTGTCAGCTGTCACAGGCTGCTTCCTGGGGGTGGAGGCTTGGTCGAGGACCGGGCCGCGGGGACACTAAAAATCCCCGAAATAATCATAAGATAAGAAATCTCAAGATAACCAAATCACCTCCTAAAGCATTCCATTTGTCAACCACTCTGACACTAAAATAGTTCTCTCACACACACAGTGTGTGAGTGTGTGTGTGTGTGTGTATTCAACTAGTTGTATTCACCTTGCTGTGTTTGCGGGGGTTGAGCACTGCTCTTTCGGCCATCCTCTTAACTGTCAATCAACTGTTACTAACAACAATTTTTTTTCAAACACACACACACACTGTTATGATCTCAGCCTGCAGGAGAAACGAGTCTCCCTTCTTGAGAGTTATTCAGCAAGCCTGACCTGATTAGAAGGTCTAGCAGAAATTGAGGTAATAATCCATATGTAAAATAGTTCCTTGGATATGTATATCAATTTGAGATTATGGGCAATGAAGAAGAAAATAGATAAATGACTGGCTAGGAGATGTGGACATTTTGCTGGAGGCGTGAGGCTCGCTTCTGGAGGGGCTTTGACCTCACTTGAGTGCCAGACATCGCAGGGGGAAGCCGCGCTCCGTTGAGCTCCCGCCAGAAGGGAACCCCTAGTGATATATCTCTAAGAGAAGAGAAGTGTGCAGACGTACCAGCTGTGGAATCGAGCTGGGAACGTTGTGGTCTCAAGTCCTGGTCGACGAGCAGATATTAAATCGCCCAGAAGCATTATTGTGGGCTGTGTGGAGCGCCCTGGCCAGACGCCGTCAGAGGGAAAGCGCCCTCGACCAATTAATCTGTGGTAAGCACGATAAACGCTAGTTCATAGTGATTGTTTGTAGTTGGTCGTGTGCCCAGCGACAGTAGCGATGTTTATTTATAGGTTAGACATGTTTTAATAAGGCAGAAGGCCTGAAATAGGAGAGTGAAGAGGGAGGAGCACGGAGCGACGTCCATCCCCTCTGAGCTCTGACGGACGACTGAGGGAGCCCGGCTCCGGATGGAGGAAGACCCTCCCAGCGAGTGAGGACCGCCGCCAGGCGAGGTGGAGTATGGACCCGCCCAAAACGGGGGAGTCCACTCTCACTGTATGTAGAGGACAGATAGAGGTTTGAGGCAAGCATGTTGTGTGGTTATTTTTGTTTATGTGTTAAAGGGGAACATTTTATTGGAGTGTCGATGGGTTGCAGGTTTGTTTTTTGGGGAAGAAGTTGCTGAGAACTTCGAAGCCAGCAGATGAAGTAGCTGATGAGATTCCAAGGTAGTGGAGCAGAGGACCTCGAGCTGTGAGGAGAAGCAGCAGTGAAGAGGAGTGTCACGTGCTTCTGTAGAGGTGGAGAAGCACCATAGTTGCTCGGGGAAACTTCATGGTGTAGCAGCCAAGAGAGCTGTGGAGGACCCTAGCAGAAGGGTGAAGCACCGTAGTTGCTCAAGGAAACTTCATGATAGCAGCCTGGAGGAGCTGCAGAGGATCCTGGTAGTGAAGCCCGGAAGAACCTAAGGATATTAGGGTAGTGAACTTCCAGAGGTGGAAGGGGAAGTTCTGGTGGATTACTTATAGGGAGTCGATAGTGTTTGGTTGTCAGTAGCGTGCAAGACGCAGTGAGAGGTGAGTGACTGTTGGCATTCTTACGTCAAGGAGTTTTTTATACTGAAGTATCAATGAACATTTATACTGGTATATGTTATTGCATTCAAATGCTGATTTTCTATATATACATTAGCTTGCTGATAGTGCAACAGTGTATGTAGGCTTGATCAACTTGAGGAGGTTAATAGTATCAGGTGGTGAACCAGGAGATAGGATACCACTTGATAAGCTGATAATAGAGTTCTGATGGTGTTGGAGTGCAACCTGATTGTGGTATTATAGAGTATAGGATTCATTATTATTATATGTGTGTATGTATCGTGTATGTGCTTTGTCCAGTAAATGTGTCACAATTTGCTGGTGTTTGCCCTTGTCCTAGTGAGGCTTCCCAGGAGGTAGTAAAGAAGGAGAGAGAGAGAGAGAAAGAACCAAGAACCACTGCTGTGGACAGGGTAGGAGGTAATACTAGTAAGTCATAGGGGATTGAGGAGATCATATCTCATAAGGAGAGAGTGGGGAGTCACAGCGGCTCGAGTGGGTGTGTGCACGTGACAACGAGGCTAAGTGTTGGAGCCGCATCCCCTAAACGTGTGACGTTGAGCCCCTCTCCAAGAGCCAGAAGCGCCAAGGGTGATCTCCTAGTATAAGCACTCTGCCGAGTTGTGGGTTGGGTTGTCCATAGAGAAGGATCAACGACGACAACACCAACCAACCTACAGTCTATAATAAATTGGGGGCCTGTCCGGGAGAGTGAACTGACACACCCACACCCTGTCCAAGAGTGGATTTGTACACCCTTGCTGAAATAAACTGTGTGACCGCAGGTGTATATTCTCTCTTGGGAAGACTCACAGGACAAGATGGATAAGGTGCAAGCGTTTGTGGAGTCAGGCAAGCCTGAGGACTTGGAAGGTTGCACAAGGGATCAATTGAAACAAATAGCAGAAAAATGTGGCATCAGGTTGAAAGCATCTAAAGTAGCTGGGATGAAGGATGAGATCCTGAGGCAGTTAAGAGCCAAAAATGAAGCGGCAGAACAAGGAGCCCAGAAAGGTGCTGAAAGTGGAAAGGAGGATGATGGGCAGGATGAAGTGAGATCCCAGGGATCGAGTAGGAGCAGCAAGAGTAGCCGCAGTAGTAGGAGTAGCCGAAATAGGAGCTTGGAGAGATTCCAGTTAGAGCTCCAGATCCAACAACAGCGTGAGGAGAGACAGTTCCAGCTGGAAAAGATGAAATTAGAACTCCAGATGAAAAACGAAGCCGAGAAGGAAAAAGAGAAAACCAGACTGGAAATAGAAAAAGAGAAAACCAGAGTAAGAGAACTGGAGTTGGAACAGGAGAAAGAAAAAGAGAAAACCAGAGTAAGGGAACTGGAGTTGGAACAGGAGAAAGAAAAAGCCCAAGTCGAAAAAGAAAAAGAGAGAACAAAACAAATGCAGATAGAAGCGAATAGAACCTTGGCTGAGCAAAGGATTGAACATGGGTTGCCAGAGAGCACCACCCAGGTATCACACCCAACAGATGTTAGGGTTAGGGAGAAGGACATTCCCTTGTTTGTGCCCGAAGAGGCAGAGAGCTTCTTCGAGCATTTTGAGAAAGTAGCCAGTATCAAGGAGTGGCCACAGGAGGAATGGGCCCAGTTGGTCCAGTTAAGATTGACCGGTGCAGCCAGGGAGGCATACACCCAATTGTCACTGGAAGAGTGCCAGGATTATGCCACAGTAAAGAGCAGCATATTGCGCTCGTTTCAGTTAACCCCAGAAGCTTATAGGAAGCGCTTCAGAGAGATGATCAAAGTTGGAGCGTGTACGTTTGCTGAGACAGCAAGAGATCTGGAAAGACGATTCCAGAAGTGGATTGAGGCTGCGGGAGTTGGATCTTATGCTGACCTGAAGCAACTGATGGTCATGGAGAAGTTCTTGGAGATGATGCATCCCGAAACAAAGTTCAAGATCCAAGAAGCAGGGATAAAGGAGGTGAAAGATGCCGCAGATAGGGCAGACATGATTACTGAAGCGTACAAGAGCTTGAGGGAGAACAGAGTGAGAAGCGAGGTGAGACGCAGCAATGGCAGATCCAATGGAGTCTGGGGAGGAAGAAGTTTTGGGGGGCAGACAAGCAGACCAGCTAGTTTTAAGCCCCAGGAAGGAAAGTTGCCGAGTCCGCCTGCTGGAGGTAAGCAGGAAAATAAAAGTGTGCAGAGGAGACAAGAGTCCAATGAAGCTCCACAGAGTATGAGTAGTACATCTGGCCCGAGGAACTCCAATACGAGTGGGCAGAGTCAGAGCTACTCGGGGGCGTATAGGAGAGATTTCTCCCAAATGAGATGCTACAAGTGCAACAGATCAGGTCACATGATGCGAGATTGTCGGCAGGGCAAGAGAGTCGTGACCCTGACGACATGTGATCCCCGGAAGAAGTTCGTTGAGGTACAACAAGACAAACCACAGAAGGTAGATTTGATGAACGAGCGGTATAGGCCGTTCATTAGTAAAGGTTGGGTCGGCATAGAAGGTCAACCCGAGGTGGAGGTTAGTATCCTCAGGGATACTGGAGCCAATCAGAGCTTGATTCTGAGAGGCCTAATAAGAAATGATCGACTGTTAGCTGGCAGTAGGAGGATAAAGGTTCATGGGTTGTTGTCTAAGAGTGACATGCCCGTGTGTGCTGTCCAGTTGAAGTCAGATTATTTGTCGGCGGAGGTGATGTTGGGAGTGTGCCCCAACATACCTGTTCCAGGAGTCCAAGTGATCCTGGGGAACGACTTGTGTGGGTCCAAGGTGCTGCCAGAGCTGATAGTAAAAGCTGTGCCGGAGGTGAACCAGAAGGACCGCGGTACAAGTGGAACGCCGGACAAGATAGATCTAGCCAGCATCCTTGAAGATGAGGCAGAGGACAGTCAAGTCATCGTATACCCGGCCTGTGTAGTGACAGAGTCGGACGTAGACGCCGAGGAAGACATTGGAGATGATATGGCAGTGTCGACTCCACCAAGGGAGGAGGTCAACATGGACATGTCTGGGCTGTTCGACGAAGATCGAGCTCAGAAGAATGAGGATTCGAGGAGACAGGAAGTGAAAATGACCCTACCTGAAAAGTTCAGCGTGAACCGAGCGGACCTGATTAGGGCTCATAAAGAGGAGTTTATAGATCTAATCAGGGAGGCAAAAGGGGGAAATTCATGTCCGGAGTCCCCCGTGTATTACTACTTGGACGATGATGTACTAATGAGGAAATGGCGACCGGACAAAGCCGGCGCAGATAAGGTATGGTTGGAGAAGCACCAAGTGTTAATGCCGAAGGAGTTTAGGGCGGCTGTGTTAGAACTAGCCCACTCCGTAGATATGGCAGGGCACTTGGGGATGAAGAAGACCTTAAATAAGGTGCAGGAGCACTTCTACTGGCCGAACGTGTGGAAGGAGGTAAAGAAATATTGTAGGACATGTTTGGCGTGCCAACGTGCAGGTAAGCCGGCTCCGGCTATACCAAAGGCACCCTTAAAGCCCATACCGGCATTTGGCGAGCCTTTTGAGAGTGTCTTGATAGACTGTGTAGGTCCGTTGCCGAGGACCAGAAAAGGCCACGAGTACTTACTGACCATAATGTGCACGGCCACCCGTTTCCCTGAAGCAATCCCTCTGAGAAGAGTGACGTCGAGAGCCGTTCTGGATAGACTACAGAACTACATTGCGTGGGTAGGAATGCCCAAGGTTATCCAGACGGACCAGGGGAGTGTCTTCCAGTCGAAGTTGTTTAGGGAAACTGTGAAAGGATGGAGAGTAGAGCAAGTGCGCTCGTCACCGTATCACCCTCAGTCGCAGGGAGCATTGGAGCGTTTCCATGGAACGCTAAAGAGCTTGTTGAGGATATACTGTGCTGAGGAAGGGAGTAGTTGGGACGAGGCATTACCATCCGTGTTGTTCGCCATCAGGGATGCGGTAGTAGAATCACTCGGATTCACCCCATTTCAACTGGTGTACGGACACTCCGTGAGGAGCCCAGTGGGCGTGCTGAAGGAGCAGCTCACCGTGGATAGGCCTAAGGTGGACGTGGGAAAATATGTGAAGACATTTAGAGAGCGACTCTCTAGGGCCAGAGATTTGGCCAAGGAAAATTTGAGGACATCCCAGGCAGAGATGGTAAGGTACCACGACAGGAAGGCGAAGGGCAGGAAATTTCAAGAAGGAGATCAGGTGTTAGTCCTGCTACCGGTAAAAGGAAGTATATACGAGTCGAGATTTTGTGGACCATATACCATCCAGAAGGCATTAGGGGATGTGAATTATGTAATCCACATGCCAGATCGTCCGAGGAAGTCACAGGTTTGCCACGTGAACATGATAAAGAGGTACTATGACAGAGATAAGCCTCTAGGCGATGAAGAACCGATGGAAACCCCATTGCAGGCGACGGTGCTGTGTGGAGGAGACGGCAAAGGGATAGAAGAGGAGAACTGTAAGTTAGAGAAGGCCGATGGCGCGAAGATATCAAATACAGAAAGCCTGGCCAAGATAGGTGAGCGTCTGGGTCATTTGGAGGATGACCAACGACAGGAGCTAGTGGAGATCCTACGGAGGAATAAGTCGTTATTCACGGACGTGCCTAGAAGACACCGCGGAACGGTGCACGAAGTGAATGTAGGGAGTGCTGAGCCCATCAAGCAGCACCCTTACAGAGTTAACCCGGAGAAAGCAGCGGCAATGAGAGCAGAAGTGAAGTATCTGCTAGATAACGACTTGGCAGAGGTTAGCGACAGTGATTGGAGTTCGCCGTGCCTCCTCGTGAAGAAGAGTGACGGCACGTACCGGTTCTGTACCGATTATAGGAAAGTGAATGCACTCACGGTCGCTGACTCGTTTCCGATACCGCGCATTGACGATTGCATAGATCGGATTGGGAGTGCACGGTATGTCTCGAAGATAGACCTGTTGAAGGGATACTACCAGATTCCCCTGTCTGAGGAGGCCAAGAGGATCTCAGCGTTCGTGACACCCGACGGCTTGTACCAATATAAAGTGGTGCCGTTTGGAATGAAGAATAGTGGTAGTTGTTTTCAACGAGTAATGAATCAGGTATTACAAGGCGCGACTGGATGTGCAGTGTACATCGATGATATTGTGGTGTTCGCTGATTCCTGGAAGGATCACGTGGATCGACTTTTAGATTTGTTCGATCGGTTAGAGAAGGCCAACATGACGATCAACTTGGCAAAAAGCGAGTTCGGGAGAGCCCGCCTGGAGTACCTTGGATATATAGTAGGGCAAGGCGAGGTTGCTCCGGTAAGAACAAAAGTGGAGGCCATTGACAACTTCCCGGTGCCCAGGAGTAAGAAAGAATTGTTGAGATACCTCGGTATGATTGGGTATTACCGGAAGTTCTGTGAAAATTTCTCCACCATAGCCGCTCCTATGACGAGTTTGCTATCAAAGAGCAAGAAGTGGGAGTGGAATGGAACAGCACAAGAAGCGTTTGAGAAGACCAAAAGACTGTTGACTGAGGCACCTGTACTAGTGTCGCCAGATTTTGAAGCGCCGTTTACGTTATTTGTAGATGCCAGTGATATAGGGGCCGGAGCTGTACTGACGCAGCAGAATGATGGAATTTACCGCCCCGTGTCCTTCTTCTCGAAGAAGTTCGTTAAGCACCAGAGGTCGTACAGTACAGTCGAGAAAGAGACTTTGGCCCTGGTGATGGCATTGAAACATTTTGAAGTGTATGTGAGTGGGGGAGGACACCCAGTAACGGTGTATACAGACCATAATCCCCTAGTTTTCCTGAAGAAAATGAAGCATGCAAACCAGAGATTAACCAGATGGTTTTTATCGCTCCAAGAGTATGACCTGGTGATAACGCACATAAGAGGGCGAGACAATGTAGTGGCTGATGCGTTATCTCGAGCCTAGCCACTGGAATAACTCTCAAAAATAAGGGGAGAGGAGTGTTATGATCTCAGCCTGCAGGAGAAACGAGTCTCCCTTCTTGAGAGTTATTCAGCAAGCCTGACCTGATTAGAAGGTCTAGCAGAAATTGAGGTAATAATCCATATGTAAAATAGTTCCTTGGATATGTATATCAATTTGAGATTATGGGCAATGAAGAAGAAAATAGATAAATGACTGGCTAGGAGATGTGGACATTTTGCTGGAGGCGTGAGGCTCGCTTCTGGAGGGGCTTTGACCTCACTTGAGTGCCAGACATCGCAGGGGGAAGCCGCGCTCCGTTGAGCTCCCGCCAGAAGGGAACCCCTAGTGATATATCTCTAAGAGAAGAGAAGTGTGCAGACGTACCAGCTGTGGAATCGAGCTGGGAACGTTGTGGTCTCAAGTCCTGGTCGACGAGCAGATATTAAATCGCCCAGAAGCATTATTGTGGGCTGTGTGGAGCGCCCTGGCCAGACGCCGTCAGAGGGAAAGCGCCCTCGACCAATTAATCTGTGGTAAGCACGATAAACGCTAGTTCATAGTGATTGTTTGTAGTTGGTCGTGTGCCCAGCGACAGTAGCGATGTTTATTTATAGGTTAGACATGTTTTAATAAGGCAGAAGGCCTGAAATAGGAGAGTGAAGAGGGAGGAGCACGGAGCGACGTCCATCCCCTCTGAGCTCTGACGGACGACTGAGGGAGCCCGGCTCCGGATGGAGGAAGACCCTCCCAGCGAGTGAGGACCGCCGCCAGGCGAGGTGGAGTATGGACCCGCCCAAAACGGGGGAGTCCACTCTCACTGTATGTAGAGGACAGATAGAGGTTTGAGGCAAGCATGTTGTGTGGTTATTTTTGTTTATGTGTTAAAGGGGAACATTTTATTGGAGTGTCGATGGGTTGCAGGTTTGTTTTTTGGGGAAGAAGTTGCTGAGAACTTCGAAGCCAGCAGATGAAGTAGCTGATGAGATTCCAAGGTAGTGGAGCAGAGGACCTCGAGCTGTGAGGAGAAGCAGCAGTGAAGAGGAGTGTCACGTGCTTCTGTAGAGGTGGAGAAGCACCATAGTTGCTCGGGGAAACTTCATGGTGTAGCAGCCAAGAGAGCTGTGGAGGACCCTAGCAGAAGGGTGAAGCACCATAGTTGCTCAAGGAAACTTCATGATAGCAGCCTGGAGGAGCTGCAGAGGATCCTGGTAGTGAAGCCCGGAAGAACCTAAGGATATTAGGGTAGTGAACTTCCAGAGGTGGAAGGGGAAGTTCTGGTGGATTACTTATAGGGAGTCGATAGTGTTTGGTTGTCAGTAGCGTGCAAGACGCAGTGAGAGGTGAGTGACTGTTGGCATTCTTACGTCAAGGAGTTTTTTATACTGAAGTATCAATGAACATTTATACTGGTATATGTTATTGCATTCAAATGCTGATTTTCTATATATACATTAGCTTGCTGATAGTGCAACAGTGTATGTAGGCTTGATCAACTTGAGGAGGTTAATAGTATCAGGTGGTGAACCAGGAGATAGGATACCACTTGATAAGCTGATAATAGAGTTCTGATGGTGTTGGAGTGCAACCTGATTGTGGTATTATAGAGTATAGGATTCATTATTATTATATGTGTGTATGTATCGTGTATGTGCTTTGTCCAGTAAATGTGTCACAATTTGCTGGTGTTTGCCCTTGTCCTAGTGAGGCTTCCCAGGAGGTAGTAAAGAAGGAGAGAGAGAGAGAGAAAGAACCAAGAACCACTGCTGTGGACAGGGTAGGAGGTAATACTAGTAAGTCATAGGGGATTGAGGAGATCATATCTCATAAGGAGAGAGTGGGGAGTCACAGCGGCTCGAGTGGGTGTGTGCACGTGACAACGAGGCTAAGTGTTGGAGCCGCATCCCCTAAACGTGTGACGTTGAGCCCCTCTCCAAGAGCCAGAAGCGCCAAGGGTGATCTCCTAGTATAAGCACTCTGCCGAGTTGTGGGTTGGGTTGTCCATAGAGAAGGATCAACGACGACAACACCAACCAACCTACAGTCTATAATAACACACATACAGACACACACACACACACACACACACACACACACACACACACACACACACACACACACACACACACACACACACACACACACACACGCACGCACACACACACACACACACACACACACACACACACACACACACACACACACGCACACACACAGAGAAGACAGAAGAGGACTGTTTGAGACTTGAAGAAGACCTAGACAAGCTGAAGGAATGGTCGAACAAATGGTTGTTAGAGTTTAATCCAACCAAATGTAATGTAATGAAGATAGGTGTAGGGGGCAGGATGCCAGATACAAGGTATCATCTGGGAGAGGAAATTCTTCAGGAGTCAGAGAAAGAAAAAGACTTTAGGGTTGATATCACGCCAGACCTGTCTCCTGCAGCCCATATCAGGAGGATAACATCAGCGGCATATGCCACGATGGCCAACATAAGAACGGCATTCAGAAACTTGTGTAAGGAATCATTCAGAACTTTGTATACCACATAAGTCAGGCCAATCCTGGAGTATGCAGCCCCAGCATGGAGTCCATATCTAGTCAAGGATAAGACTAAACTGGAAAAGGTTCAAAGGTTTGCCACCAGACTAGTACCCGAGCTGAGAGGTATGAGCTACGAGGAGAGACTACAGGAATTAAACCTCAGTTCGCTGGAAGACAGAAGTGTTAGGGGGGACATGATCACCACATACAAGATTCTGAAGGGAATTGATAGGTATTATAGTTTGGGTTGGTGGTGTTGTCGTCGTTGATCCTTCTCTTCAGACAACCCAACCCACAACTCGGTAGAGTGCTTATACCTCTCTAGGAGATCACACTAGGCGCTTCTGGCCCTTGGAGAGGGGCTCAATGTCACACATTTAACGGATGCAGCTCCAACACTTAGCCTCGTTGTCACGTGCACACACCCACTCGAGCCGCTGTGACTCCCCACTCTCTCCTTAGGTGATATGATCTCCTCAATCCCCCTTTGACTTCTTAGTATTACCTTCTACCCTGTCCACAGCAGTGGTTCTTGGCTCTTTCTCTCTCTCTCTCTCCTTCTTTAATACTTCCTGGGAAGCCTCACTAGGACAAGGGCAAACACCAGCAAATTGGGATACATTTACTCGACAGCACATACACAATACATACACACATATAATAATAATGAATCCTATACTCTAAACTATTACAATCAGGTTGCACTCCAACATCATCAGAACTCTATCATCAGCTTATCAAGTGGTATCCTATCTCCTGGTTCACTACCTGATACTATCAACCTCCTCAAGTTGATCAAGTCTACATACACTGTTGCACCATCAGCAAGAGAATATATATATGTATCTATAAATGTGTACAAAGAAAATCAGCATGTGAATGATATAACATATATCATTATAAATGTTCCTTGATACCCAACAATGATCAATCGATCACTCTATCAGTCCTAGATCACATACATCTGTAGGTAATCCAGCCTATGATGGTAATTCTAAACTTCAGTATAAAACACTCCTTGACATAAGAATGCAAGCAATCACTCACCTCTCACTGCGTCTTGCACGCTAATGACAACTAAACACTATCAACTCCCTACAAGTAATCCACCAGAACTTCCCTTCCACCTCTGGAAGTTCACTACCCTGATCTCTTCAGGTTCTTCTGGGCTTCACTACCAGGATCCTCTGCAGCTCCTCCAGGCTGCTATCATGAAGTTTCCTTGAGCAACTATGGTGCTTGACCCTTCTGCTAAGGTCCTCCACAGCTCTCTTGGCTGCTACACCATGAAGTTTCCTCGAGCAACTATGGTGCTTCACCACCGCTACAGAAGCAGGTGAAACTCCTCTTCACTGCTTCTCCTCACAGCTCGAGGTCCTTTCCTCCACTACCTACTTCGTAGCCTGGTGGATAGCGCGCAGGACTTGTAATTCTGTGGCGTGGGTTCGATTCCTGCACGAGGCAGAAACAAATGGGCAAAGTTTCTTTCACCCTGAATGCCCCTGTTACCTAGCAGTAAATAGGTACCTGGGAGTTAGTCAGCTGTCACGGGCTGCTTCCTGGGAGTGGAGGCCTGGTCGAGGACCGGGCCGTGGGGACACTAAAAGCCCCGAAATCATCTCAAGATAACCTCAAGATAACCTTGGAGTCTCATCAATTACTTCATCTGTGCTGGCTTCGAAGTTCTCAGCAACTTCTTCCCCCAAAGACAAACCTGCAACCCATCGACACTCCAATAAAAATGTTTCCCCTTTAACACATAAACAAAAATAATCACACAATATGTTTGCCTCAAACCTCTATCTGTCCTCTACATACAGTGAAAGTGGACTCCCCCGTTGGGCGGGTCCACTTTGCCCGGTGGGCCTCACTCACTCCGCCTCACTCACTCCGGGAGGGGCCTCCGCCGTCGGGAGCTTTCAGTCACCTGCCAGTGCTCAGAGGGGACGGACGTCGCTCCGTGTTCCTCCTTCTCCACTCTCTTATTTCAGGCTTTCTGCCTTATCAAAGCATGTCTAACTTATAAATAAACATTGCTACTGTCGCTGGGCACACGACCAACTACAAGCAATCACTATGAACTGGCTTAAATCGTGCTTACCACAGATTGTCTAGTCGAGGGCGCTCCTCCCTCTGACGAAGCCTGGTCAAGGCACTGCCACACAGCCCACGAAAATGTCTCTGGGCGGTTTAATACTCTCCTCGTCGACCAGGACTTGAGACCACAACGTTCCCAGCTCGATTCTACAGCTGGCACGTCTGCACACTCCTCTTCTCTTGGAGATATATCACTAGGGGTTCCTTTCTGACGGGAGCTCAAACGGAGCGCGGGTTTCCCCATGTGATGTCTGGCCTCAAGTGAGGTCAAAGCCCTCCAGAAGCAAGCCTCACGCCTCCAGCAAAATGTCCACATCTCCTAGCCAGTCATTTATCTATTTCCTTACTTACTGCCCATAATCTTAAATTGTTCATCATATCCAACCAGCTATTTTATATCCGTGTTATTGCCTCTATAGTTCCTATACCTTCTAGTTAGGTCAGGCTTACTGAATAACTCTGAAGGGGGGAGACTCGTTTCTCCTGTAGGCTGAGATCATAACATAGGGTAGATAAAGACAGGCTATTTAACACAAGGGGTACAAGCACAAGGGGACACAGGTGGAAACTGAGTGCCCAAATGAGCCACAGAGATATTAAAAAGAACTTTTTAGTGTCAGAATGGTTGACAAATGGAATGCATTAGGAAGTGATGTGGTGGAGGCTGACTCCATACACAGTTTCATGTGTAGATATGATAGAGCTCAATAGGCTCAGGAATCTGTACACCTGTTGATTGACGGTTGAGAGGCGGGACCAAAGAGCCAGAGCTCAACCCCCTGCAAACACAACTAGGTGTGTACAACTAGGTGAGTACACACACAAACAAAGAGGTGTGTGAAGAACTCAACAAAAGGTTCCAGGAGGTCTTTACAATAGAACAGGGAGATGTCGCGGCGCTAGAAGAGGTGGCAGCAAACCAGGTGACCTTGGATAGGTTCGAAATTACAAGAGATGAGGTCAAGAAGCACCTATTGGAGCTGGATGTGAGAAAAGCTGTCGGTCCGGATGGAATCTCGCCATGGGTATTGAAAGAGTGTGCAGGAGCACTTTGCCTACCACTCTCCATAGTGTATAGTAGGTCACTGGAAACGGGGGACCTACCAGAAATATGGAAGACTGCTAATGTAGTACCAATATACAAAAAGGGTGACAGACAAGAGGCAGTGAACTACAGGTCAGTGTCCTTAACTTGTATACCATGCAAGGTGATGGAGAAGATTGTGAGAAAAAACCTAGTAACACATCTGGAGAGAAGAGACTTCGTGACAACCCATCAACATGGGTTCAGGGAGGGTAAATCTTGCCTTACAGGATTGATAGAATTCTACGATCAGGTGACAAAGATTAAACAAGAAAGAGAAGGGTGGGCGGACTGCATTTTTTTGGACTTTCAGAAAGCCTTTGACACAGTACCCCATAAAAGGTTGATGCATAAGCTAGAGAAACAGGCAGGAGTAACTGGTAGGGCGCTCCAGTGGATAAGGGAGTACCTAAACAATAGGAAGCAGAGAGTTGCAGTGAGGGGTGAGACCTCAGACTGGCGTGAAGTCACCAGTGGAGTCCCACAGGGCTCTGTACTTGGACCTATCCTGTTTCTGATATACATAAATGATCTCCCAGAGGGTATAGACTCATTCCTCTCAATGTTTGCTGATGACGCCAAAATTATGAGAAGGATTAAGACAGAGGAGGACAGCTTGAGGCTTCAAGAAGACCTGGACAAGCTGCAGGAATGGTCGAACAAATGGCTGTTAGAGTTTAATCCAAGTGTTACGGACCCGAATCCAGCGTCCGAGCCTGGAGCAGTGACGACCACGCCATCTGTGGGTCAGCTCCCGAAACCCCCTCCAAATGGACGGCGTCAACGAGTGAGGACGAGCTATACTGGCCACAAGCGCTAGTTTCCCATCCTGATCAGCTCATAACACAGCCGCTGCTGACCTCTGGTGAGGTGGAGCTTAGACAGCAACGCCATCTATGGAGTGGATACGTCGGGCGTTTGTGTCTAAGCCTGTAAGTAAGGTGTCCTAGTGTGTCCCTGTTGCTGATGACGTGTCTGATTACAGAGTCGACCTGGGACTGCTGTAATGGAAGTTGAGTCAGTCTACCCAAGGCAGTCGTCTCGTCTCCAAGTGTTTGCTGCAGCAGTTGTGAGTCGCCCCCGGATGAACACTGTGGTGTTAACCTGCCTGTGAAGTGGCAGTACCCGGGAGTGACTGGTGGAGACGCTTAACCACTGGGGTGTTGTGGCAAGGAGAGTGGTCTGTGGGATCACACGAGGCTCCTGACTAGGGATCGCTACCCTAGTATCGGTCGTGGAGTGGCCTAACCAGCGCTGCTGTTTGGAACCTGCCAGCTACCGGCTGGACTTGTGGTTGATGGCCTCCACGACGGTGCCCCCAGTGGAACTGTGATTTGGCTGCCCCGTGGCCAGGGTAGACTCAAAGAATCGAAGGATTCGTCGTGAGGCCACAAGAGGACCAGGACCTTAGCATCGTCGAGCACCGTGGAACACTCCTTGTCTTCAGAAGAAGACTACTTTGTTGATAATAGTGTTTATACCCCTCCCCCTGTGTAACCTTTTATATATTATTCATTGGTGGCAGTAATTATATTATTAAGTTTTTTACTTTATTTCCCTTCCCCTTTTATTTTACTTGCAATACGGATCGCACCCCTTGAAAGCCACTACTGGCTTGGGGTCGGATACCCTTCCTCTAACAGCATCAGAGTAAGAACCCGGTTGCGACCCGAGAGGGCCGTAACATAATTGGTATCCCCAGCGGGATCCGACCCCTTGTCAAGTATGTTTGACAGGGGTGGTGAAGTGGCGTAATCCCTGTAAATAATTCCCCCTGTGTGTGACTATTAGGACGTTATACGTCCTGTGCGGTGCTCAGAGTGACTAAGTGCAGTATTGTGCAGTGCGGTGCTCACTGTGATTAAGTGCAATATTGTGTAGTGCGGTGCTCGGAGTGATTCAGTGCAATATTGTAGAGCGAAGTGCTCGCTGTGATTAAGTGCAATATTGTGTAGTGAGGTGCCCGGAGTAATTATGTGCAATATTGGCAAGTGCAGTATTTGGTGCGGTAAAGTGCAATATTGACGTAGAACAGTGCTCGGTGCGTTAAGTGCTAAAGTGAAAGCGGTGTGTTAGGTGCTAGCGTTCCAACTCAGTGACAATGGCAGAAAAATCGACCATCGACGATCTGGACGATGTTCAGGCTTTTCTGAACAGGGAGAACTGTCTTGCCAGATTGAAATATCTGGGCAAACAGGAACTCGTACTGGTGAGTGCCTACCTGGAGATCAAGATCCGTGCCAGTGATTCCCGTGTGGAGATCTTGTCCAAGGTTCACCGGCATTTGAAGGCCGAAGAAAAACAGGAAGATGAGGCACTAGGTACAAAAGAAAGTGAAGAAGTAGCTTCCACTGAAAAGGAAGATAAAGGCAGTGACATTGACAGTGATGCAGGTGAGCTGAATATAAGTTTACTTGCAGTAAAAATGCGTGCCTTGGAAATTAATCGTGAGATAGAATGGAAGAAATTAGAAATGGAAAGAGAGAGACAAGATAAAGAATTAGAGATGAGGCGTTTAGAATTAGAAGAAAGGAAAGCAGAAAGAGAAAGAGAAGAACGAGAAAGAGAAAGAGAAGAACGAGAAAAGGAACGAGAAAGAGAAAGAGAAGAACGAGAAAAGGAATGAGAAAGAGAAAGAGAAGAACGAGAAAAGGAACGAGAAAGAGAAAGAGAAGAACGAGAAAAGGAACGAGAAAGAGAAGAGAAACAGCGAGAGAGAGAAGAAAAAGAAAGACAGAGACAACATGAGCTAGAAGTATTGCGGTTAGGTGGTGGGAGGCAAAGAATTGAAACAAGTATTTTCGATCCGGTGAGGAACATCAAAATGTCCCAAAATTCAATGAGAAGGAAGTGTCGAAGTTCTTCGCGGCCTTCGAGAAAGTCGCAGCCTCTTTGGAGTGGCCAAAGGAGAATTGGGCCATCATGATACAGTCTGTCTTGACTGGGAAGGCCCAAATCGCCTACTCCACGTTGTCCCTTGATGACTCTGGCGACTATGACAAGGTGAAGAAAGTGGTGCTCATGGCGTACCAATTGGTACCTGAGGCTTACAGGCAGAAGTTCAGGAACCTGAAAAAGACCTCAGAACACTCTTTCACCGAATTCGCCACTATCAAGGAGCGACTTTTCCAAGAATGGTGTGCCTCTCGGAAGGTGGAGACCAAAGAAGACCTCGAGCAGCTCATACTGTTAGAGGACTTCAAGGATTGTTTGTCTGGTGATCTGAAGACGTACCTAGAGGAACAGCAGGTAGAGACCTTGAGTGCGGCAGCCACCATGGCTGAGGAATACATCCTAACCCACAGGCCTTCTGCTAAGTACGTCCCGAGGAATTACCCCCGCCGGTTTGACAAACCTCATCAGGAAGAGGAGAGACCCGTCCCACGAAGCGCTGAGAAGACGCCCCCAAGTAGCCCTCGAAGGACGAGTCCTATCAGTCCGAAACACCGGAGTCCGAGGAGGAATGTTTTGTGCTGGACTTGTGGGCAGAAAGGGCATGTAGCTGCTATGTGCCGAGGCAGAAGAGGTAGCGGCGCACGTCGGGAGGTGATGTTGATGAGCTGTGTAACACCACCAGTAGGAAGCCAGTCTACGATTACGCAGGAAGGACCCAGATTGTTTTCCCCTCACACTTCAAGCGGGTATGTATCGAGTGGTCATACTGGTAGATCTGTTGTAGTGCTCAGAGATAGTGGAGCAGCCCAGTCCCTGATCGTGAAAAACTCGTTACCCGAGGGAGTGAGTGTGGAAGGGAGACAAAAGGTTATCCTGGTTGGGTTTCCTAGGACACAGTACATCGCCCCCTTAGTGCCGGTACATCTCGACTCGCCTTACTTCAGCGGCACATGTGCGTTGGCAGTAGTCGATGCCTTGCCTATAGCTGGGATTGACGTGGTACTAGCCAACGACTTGGTGACAGATTGGAGCAACAATCTTCCCAAGGTCGCGGACGAGTCAGCCGGAACAGCAAGGTCAGAGGTAATCGCAGGCAGTGGTAATGTCCAGGTACCGACAGACCCGGAATATACTATGTTTAATTTGTCCTCTCGCCTACAGATTGAGAACGTTCTAGCAGAGTCTCCTGATCCTTCTCCCGATAAGGAACATGAGGTTACGATGGCAGAGGCAACTGAGCAAGAAGAGAGGTCTCGTGTGCAAGCACCCACGGATACCCCAGAGTCTGGAGCGAAGGCGGATGTGTACTTGCGGTATGGCAAGGTACAGCGTTCATTGAACCGGCCAGAGATTCCCCAGACGTCAGAGGTATGTGAGGTATGTTCGAAAGGTCTAGTGCCCTCTTTGGTCCAAACCAGGCTAGTGGATATTGCCGGCTATGGACATGACAGGCTCAGGAAGCTTATCCCTAAGTTAGCCAAATGTTTCTTAGCGGTGTTTTGTTTTGTTCCCATATGTGTTCTCAGTAAGGACCAGTGGACGATCCGACAGATGATGGCTCCCATGAACATCGCGAAGAGATCCCAGGGATTGGAGATTTGCACTGCGAGTGAAGCAGTCAAAGGAGGGACCTGGAAGTTGATAGTAGATACAGGAGGTACGAGAAGTGATATTATGAGTAACTGTTTCCGACAGGTTGACACCCCCAGCGTGATAGCTGAGGCTAAATGCAGCGTTATGCGGAACGTTGGTCGACCTGACGGTGGCAGAGCAGACACCATCTACGGTGTGCAAGCAGCCCTGTTGGGACTAGGTGTAGACCTAGTAGAGGCGTATGTAGTACGTATTGACATACCCACTGTCGCTATCACTCTAAATTATCAGACCCCTGTATTCCAGGTACCCATCTCCCTGATGGACTACCGGACAGGTACCAGAAATGCCGTCTGTGACCAGCCATCGTCGGTGCCCCAACACAGGGAAGTGTCGAGTCGCCCCAGATTGTGTCTACACCGATCCTTACTCGAGAGATGTGAGATTATGCCCCTGCTTGACATCGCAGTGGAGGTTTTGAAGATCACATCAGGCAGGTCATTGCCTTCCATCTAAAAGTTTCCTTCATGCCAGAGTTGCCCAGTGGGACAGTTCTGTGGACAAGACAGCCTCACCATTCCAGTTCTTAGAGTACATGAGTTCGTGTGGAGTTGTATCCACGTACTAATTTGGTTTGTGTTTTTCTTTTATAGAACCCCAAACCAAATTCTTTTGGTGGGGAGGTGTTAGGGACCCGAATCCAGCGTCCGAGCCTGGAGCAGTGACGACCACGCCATCTGTGGGTCAGCTCCCGAAACCCCCTCCAAATGGACGGCGTCAAGGAGTGAGGACGAGCTATACTGGCCACAAGCGCTAGTTTCCCGTCCTGATCAGCTCATAACACAGCCGCTGCTGACCTCTGGTGAGGTGGAGATTAGACAGCAACGCCATCTATGGAGTGGATACGTCGGGCGTTTGTGTCTAAGCCTGTAAGTAAGGTGTCCTAGTGTGTCCCTGTTACTGATGACGTGTCTGATTACAGAGTCGACCTGGGACTGCTGTAATGGAAGTTGAGTCAGTCTACCCAAGGCAGTCGTCTCGTCTCCAAGTGTTTGCTGCAGAAGTTGTGAGTCGCCCCCGGATGAACACTGTGGTATTAACCTGCCTGTGAAGTGGCAGTTGAGGAATTGTAGTACCCGGGAGAGACTGGTGGAGACGCTTAACCACTGGGGTGTTGTGGCAAAGAGAGTGGTCTGTGGGATCACACGAGGCTCCTGACTAGGGATCGCTACCCTAGTATCGGTCGTGGAGTGGCCTAACCAGCCCTGCTGTTTGGAACCTGCCAGCTACCGGCTGGACTTGTGGTTGATGGCCTCCACGACGGTGCCCCCAGTGGAACTGTGATTTGGCTGCCCCGTGGCCAGGGTAGACTCAAAGAATCGAAGGATTCGTCGTGAGGCCACAAGAGGACCAGGACCTTAGCATCGTCGAGCACCGTGGAACACTCCTTGTCTTCAGAAGAAGACTACTTTGTTGATAATAGTGTTTATACCCCTCCCCCTGTGTAACCTTTTATATATTATTTATTGGTGGCGGTAATTATATTATTAAGTTTTTTACTTTATTTCCCTTCCCCTTTTATTTTACTTGCGTTACGGATCGCACCCCTTGAAAGCCACTACTGGCTTGGGGCTGGATACCCTTCCTCTAACAACATCAGAGTAAGAACCCGGTTGCGACCCGAGAGGGCCGTAACATAATTGGCATCCCCAGCAGGATCCGACCCCTTGTCAAGTATGTTTGACAGGGGTGGTGAAGTGGCGTAATCCCTGTAAATAATTCCCCCTGTGTGTGACTATTAGGAATTTATACCTCCTGTGCGGTGCTCAGAGTGACTAAGTGCAGTATTGTGCAGTGCGGTGCTCGCTGTGATTAAGTGCAATATTGTGTAGTGCGGTGCTCGGAGTAATTACGTGCAATATTGGCAAGTGCAGTGTTTGGTGCGGTAAAGTGCAATATTGACGTAGAACAGTGCTCGGTGCGTTAAGTGCTAAAGTGAAAGCGGTGTGTTAGGTGCTAGCGTTCCAACTCAGTGACAATGGCAGAAAAATCGACCATCGACGATCTGGACGATGTTCAGGCTTTTCTGAACAGGGAGGACTGTCTTGCCAGATTGAAATATCTGGGCAAACAGGAACTCGTACTGGTGAGTGCCTACCTGGAGATCAAGATCCGTGCCAGTGATTCCCGTGTGGAGATCTTGTCCAAGGTTCACCGGCATTTGCAGGCCGAAGAAAAACAGGAAGATGAGGCACTAGGTACAAAAGAAAGTGAAGAAGTAGCTTCCACTGAAAAGGAAGATAAAGGCAGTGACATTGACAGTGATGCAGGTGAGCTGAATATAAGTTTACTTGCAGTAAAAATGCGTGCCTTGGAAATTAATCGTGAGATAGAATGGAAGAAATTAGAAATGGAAAGAGAGAGACAAGATAAAGAATTAGAGATGAGGCGTTTAGAATTAGAAGAAAGGAAAGCAGAAAGAGAAAGAGAAGAACGAGAAAAAGAAAGAGAAGAACGAGAAAAGGAACGAGAAAGAGAAAGAGAAGAACGAGAAAAGGAACGAGAAAGAGAAAGAGAAGAACGAGAAAAGGAACGAGAAAAAGAAAGAGAAGAACGAGAAAAGGAACGAGAAAGAGAAAGAGAAGAACGAGAAAAGGAACGAGAAAGAGAAGAGAAACAGCGAGAGAGAGAAGAAAAAGAAAGACAGAGACAACATGAGCTAGAAGTATTGCGGTTAGGTGGTGGGAGGCAAAGAATGGAAACAAGTATTTTCGATCCGGTGAGGAACATCAAAATGGTCCCAACATTCAACGAGAAGGAAGTGTCGAAGTTCTTCGCGGCCTTCGAGAAAGTCGCAGCCTCTTTGGAGTGGCCAAAGGAGAATTGGGCCATCATGATACAGTCTGTCTTGACTGGGAAGGCCCAAATCGCCTACTCCACGTTGTCCCTTGATGACTCTGGCGACTATGACAAGGTGAAGAAAGTGGTGCTCATGGCGTACCAATTGGTACCTGAGGCTTACAGGCAGAAGTTCAGGAACCTGAAAAAGACCTCAGAACACACTTTCACCGAATTTGCCACTATCAAGGAGCGACTTTTCCAAGAATGGTGTGCCTCTCGGAAGGTGGAGACCAAAGAAGACCTCGAGCAGCTCATACTGTTAGAGGACTTCAAGGATTGTTTGTCTGGTGATCTGAAGACGTACCTAGAGGAACAGCAGGTAGAGACCTTGAGTGCGGCAGCCACCATGGCTGAGGAATACATCCTAACGCACAGGCCTTCTGCTAAGTACGTCCCGAGGAATTACCCCCGCCGGTTTGACAAACCTCATCAGGAAGAGGAGAGACCCGTCCCACGAAGCGCTGAGAAGACGCCCCCAAGTAGCCCTCGAAGGACGAGTCCTATCAGTCCGAAACACCGGAGTCCGAGGAGGAATGTGGTGTGCTGGACTTGTGGGCAGAAAGGGCATGTAACTGCTATGTGCCGAGGCAGAAGAGGTAGCGGCGCACGTCGGGAGGTGATGTTGATGAGCTGTGTAACACCACCAGTAGGAAGCCAGTCTACGATTACGCAGGAAGGACCCAGATTGTTTTCCCCTCACACTTCAAGCGGGTATGTATCGAGTGGTCATACTGGTAGATCTGTTGTAGTGCTCAGAGATAGTGGAGCAGCCCAGTCCCTGATCGTGAAAAACTCGTTACCCGAGGGAGTGAGTGTGGAAGGGAGACAAAAGGTTATCCTGGTTGGGTTTCCTAGGACACAGTACATCGCCCCCTTAGTGCCGGTACATCTTGACTCGCCTTACTTCAGCGGCACATGTGCGTTGGCAGTAGTCGATGCCTTGCCTATAGCTGGGATTGACGTGGTACTAGCCAACGACTTGGTGACAGATTGGAGCAACAATCTTCCCAAGGTCGCGGACGAGTCAGCCGGAACAGCAAGGTCAGAGGTAATCGCAGGCAGTGGTAATGTCCAGGTACCGACAAACCCGGAATATACTATGTTTAATTTGTCCTCTCGCCTACAGATTGAGAACGTTCTAGCAGAGTCTCCTAATTCTTCTCCCGATAAGGAACATGAGGTTACGATGGCAGAGGCAACTGAGCAAGAAGAGAGGTCTCGTGTGCAAGCACCCACGGATACCCCAGAGTCTGGAGCGAAGGCGGATGTGTACTTGCGGTATGGCAAAGTACAGCGTTCATTGAACCGGCCAGAGATTCCCCAGACATCAGAGGTATGTGAAGTATGTTCGAAAGGTCTAGTGCCCTCTTTGGTCCAAACCAGGCTAGTGGATATTGCCGGCTATGGACATGACAGGCTCAGGAAGCTTATCCCTAAGTTAGCCAAATGTTTCTTAGCGGTGTTTTGTTTTGTTCCCATATGTGTTCTCAGTAAGGACCAGTGGACGATCCGACAGATGATGGCTCCCATGAACATCGCGAAGAGATCCCAGGGATTGGAGATTTGCACTGCGAGTGAAGCAGTCAAAGGAGGGACCTGGAAGTTGATAGTAGATACAGGAGGTACGAGAAGTGGTATTATGAGTAACTGTTTCCGACAGGTTGACACCCCTAGTGTGATAGCTGAGCCTAAATGCAGCGTTATGCGGAACGTTGGTCGACCTGACGGTGGCAGAGCAGACACCATCTACGGTGTGCAAGCAGCCCTGTTGGGACTAGGTGTAGACCTAGTAGTGGCGTATGTAGTACGTATTGACTTACCCACTGTCGCTATCACTCTAAATTATCAGACCCCTGTATTCCAGGTTCCCATCTCCCTGAAGGACTACCGGACAGGTACCAGAAATGCCGTCTGTGACCAGCCATCATCGGTGCCCCAACACAGGGAAGTGTCGAGTCGCCCCAGATTGTGTCTACACCGATCCTTACTCGAGAGATGTGAGATTATGCCCCTGCTTGACATCGCAGTGGAGGTTTTGAAGATCACATCAGGCAGGTCATTGCCTTCCATCTACAAGTTTCCTTCATGCCAGAGTTGCCCAGTGGGACAGTTCTGTGGACAAGACAGCCTCGCCATTCCAGTTCTTAGAGTACGTGAGTTCGTGTGGAGTTGTATCCACGTACTTATTTGGTTTGTGTTTTTCTTTTATAGAACCCCAAACCAAATTCTTTTGGTGGGGAGGTGTTACGGACCCGAATACAGCGTTCGAGCCTGGAGCAGTGACGACCACGCCATCTGTGGGTCAGCTCCCGAAACCCCCTCCAAATGGACGGCGTCAAGGAGTGAGGACGAGCTATACTGGCCACAAGCGCTAGTTTCCCATCATGATCAGCTCATAACACAGCCGCTGCTGACCTCTGGTGAGGTGGAGCTTAGACAGCAACGCCATCTATGGAGTGGATACGTCGGGCGTTTGTGTCTAAGCCTGTAAGTAAGGTGTCCTAGTGTGTCCCTGTTACTGATGACGTGTCTGATTACAGAGTCGACCTGGGACTGCTGTAATGGAAGTTGAGTCAGTCTACCCAAGGCAGTCGTCTCGTCTCCAAGTGTTTGCTGCAGCAGTTGTGAGTCACCCCCGGATGAACACTGTGGTGTTAACCTGCCTGTGAAGTGGCAGTTGAGGAATTGTAGTACCCGGGAGTGACTGGTGGAGACGCTTAACCACTGGGGTGTTGTGGCAAGGAGAGTGGTCTGTGGGATCACACGAGGCTCCTGACTAAGGATCGCTACCCTAGTATCGGTCGTGGAGTGGCCTAACCAGCACTGCTGTTTGGAACCTGCCAGTTACCGGCTGGACTTGTGGTTGATGGCCTCCACGACGGTGCCCCCAGTGGAACTGTGATTTTGCTGCCCCGTGGCCAGGGTAGACTCAAAGAATCGAAGGATTCGTCGTGAGGCCACAAGAGGACCAGGACCTTAGCATTGTCGAGCACCGTGGAACACTCCTCGTCTTCAGAAGAAGACTACTTTGTTGATAATAGTGTTTATACCCCTCCCCCTGTGTAACCTTTTATATATTATTTATTGGTGGCGGTAATTATATTATTAAGTTTTTGACTTTATTTCCCTTCCCCTTTTATTTTACTTGCGTTATGGATCGCACCCCTTGAAAGCCACTACTGGCTTGGGGCCGGATACCCTTCCTCTAACAACATCAGAGTAAGAACCCGGTTGCGACCCGAGAGGGCCGTAACACCAAGCAAATGTAATGTAATGAAGATTGGGGTAGGAAGCAGGAGACCAGATACAAGGTATCACTTGGGAGATGAAATACTTCAAGAGTCGAAGAGAGAGAAAGACCTGGGGGATGATATCACGCCAGACCTGTCCTCTGATGCTCCTATCAAGAGGATAACAGCAGCAGCATATGCCAGGTTGGCTAACATAAGAACGGCCTTTAGAAACTTGTGTAAGGAATCTTTCAGAACATTATATACCACATATGTCAGACCAATCCTGGAGTATGCGGCACCAGCATGGAGTCCATATCTAGTCAAGGATAAGACTAAACTGGAAAAGGTTCAAAGGTTTGCCACCAGACTAGTACCCGAGCTGAGAGGTATGAGCTACGAGGAGAGACTACGGGAATTAAACCTCACTTCGTTGGAAGACAGAAGAGTTAGGGGGGACATGATCACCACATTCAAGATCCTCAAGGGAATTGACAGGGTTGATAAAGACAGGCTGTTTAACACAAGTGGCAGACGCACTAGGGGACACAGGTGGAAACTGAGTGCCCAAATGAGCCACAGAGATATTAGAAAGAACTTTTTTAGTGTCAGAGTGGTTGACAAATGGAATGCATTAGGAAGTGATGTGGTGGAGGCTGACTTCATACACAGTTTCAAGTGTAGATATGATAGAGCCCAATAGGCTCAGGAACCTGTACACTTGTTGATTGACAGTTGAGAGGCGGGACCAAAGAGCCAGTGCTCAACCCCCGCAAGCACAACTAGGTGAGTACACACCCACACAGGTCAAGTGGGATGGTAAGACAACAGAATGAAGCTGGAGGAGAGGGACTGGAGGAGTCATTCATGGAGATGATTGCTAAGGCATGGAAAGAAGTCAGTGGGGAATTGAAGGACCTGATGGAAACTCTATGTAAGCTGCAGATAGAACTAAGTGCAGCACAAGCAGAGATAAAAAGCCTAAAAACAGGCCCTCATCAGACTCTGGCCCAGGGGACCAACCCCCAGGTACCAGGAGATGTAGCAATGGCAGGGACCCCTACAAGTGGCCCAACCTTTGCTGAAGAGCCCAGGAGCAATGTCCACAGTCAAGGAAGTTGTAATGAAAGCAGTAACCTCACAGGAGGCAGCTAGATGCACAAGCCAGCTAATGGAAAGGAAAAGAGCTGTAGTAGTGGTAGGGGTGAAAGAACAAGAGGGCTCCACAAGGGAGGAAACGAGGACTAAAGACAAAGCTGCAGTGGCAGGGATATTAAAGGAGATAGGAATGGAAGGGTCTGAACGAGACATAGAACAGTTTTTCCGGATTGGCCAGTACAACAGAGGCAAAAAGAGATTGATCAAGGTAGTATTCAAGAGCGAGATCATCAAAGAGGACATCCTAGTAAAGAAAAGCAAACTGAGATATGCAAGGAACTACAAAGAGGTATGTGTTCAAAGGGACATGACCAGAGACGAGATAGTAAGGGCAGCAGATGCAAGGAAAAGGTGCAAGGAGAGGGAAGGGAGCCAGAGAACCTCAGCCTCCAACCCAGCATTCCCAGAGGAGAGTGGGGAACCCCAATCCAGCAACCCAGGAACCCCAGGGGGGAATGCAACACCCCAGCCCACCACTCAATAGGGCCCCCCCCTATCCCCCAGCACAAAGCCTTACTTGCCCCTGCATAATGCTCATCATGAAACCCAAATCCTCCCCCTCCCCTTACCCCAAGTATCCCCTGCTTTCCCAGCCCCTGGTCTTCTTCCTGCCCCAAGCAAGCCCATGCGAGACCAAAGCCCTCTATCCCCAACTCCACTTCCCCCTGATCCCCTGGCAACTACCTCACAGGAGGATGAGCCTACCCAAGTAGCAATGACCATGGAACAACTTCCTACACTTGTGGGGAGTGAGGGTGAAATTGGATATAAGAAAGTGAGCTTCAAGGTAATGTACTCAAACATTGATGGGATTACCAATAAAGCAAGTGAACTGGCAGAAAGGGCGCAAGAAGAAAACCCTGATGTAATAGGACTAACGGAAACAAAATTGTCAGGAGTCATAACAGATGCTGTGTTTCCAAAGGACTACTATATAGTAAGGAAAGAGAGGGAAGGGAGAGGAAATGGAGTGGCCCTGCTGATAAGGAAGGACTGGAGTTTTGATGAGATGGAAATTCCGGGCTGTGACGGATTCAGAGATTACATAACTGGAACTATAACAATGGGTGGACCTAAGATAATAGTGGCAGTCATTTACAACCCTCCCCTAAATGACAGAAGACCTAGACAGAAGTTTGATAGGAACAACATGACAACCATTAATATAATAGAGAGAGCAGCGTCAGTTGCCTGCAGGAATGGCTCAAGACTCTTAATAATGGGCGATTTTAACCATGAAAAGATAGACTGGGAGAATGGGGACTCACATGGAGGTGCAGATACGTGCAGAGCTACACTCTTGGAAGTGGCAACAAGGAATTTTCTGAGCCAGCATGTCAAGGAACCCACAAGAGTGAGAGGCAATGATGAACCAGCTAGACTCGACTCGATATTCACCCTGAATGAGTCAGAAATAAGGAAAGTGAAAGTTGAAGCCCCCATAGGAATGAATGATCACAGTGTACTGACCTTTGAGTACTTGGTGGAGTTAGGGATAACCTATCCAAGGATGGGATCGGAGGGAAAAAGACTTAATTACCGAAGAGGAAAATATGACGAAATGAGGAACTTCCTCAGGGGACTACCATGGAAAACCGAACTTAGAGACAAGAATGTGCAGGTCATGATTGATTTTGTCACCCAGAAGTGCCAGGAAGCTGCAGACAGGTTTATCCCCGTCCAAAAGGAGAATAACGAAAAACAACAGAAGAACCCATGGTTCAACCAGGAATGCAAGTTAGCAAAACAACTGAGTAAAAGAACATGGAGAAACTACAGAAATATCAGAACACCAGAGAGCAGTGAGAGATACCAGAGGGCCAGAAATGAGTACCTCAGAGTGAGGAGGGAAGCAGAGAGACAGTTTGAAAATGACATCACAAGTAAAGCCAAGACCCAACCAAAGCTGCTCCACAGCCACATCAGTAGGAAAACAGCAGTGAAGGAACATGTGATGAAGCTGTGAAAAGGGGAGAACAGATATAGAGAGAATGACAAGGAAGTGTGTGAAGAACTCAACAAGAGATTCCAGGAGGTCTTCACAATAGAGCAAGGAGAAGCCCCTGCACTAAGTGAGGAGGCGGCAAACCAAGCAACCTTGGAGGAATTTGACCTCACCAGTGATGAAGTCAAAAGGTGTCTGCTGGAGCTGGATGTGACAAAGGCTGTTGGGCCTGACAGAATCTCTCCATGGATACTAAAGGAAGGTGCAGAAGCACTAAGTGTGCCACTCTCTATGGTGTATAACAGGTCACTGGAAACAGCCCAGTAAACTATTTAAGATTGCCACAACATATCTGGAAAGTATTTGAAAGGATTGGAAACGTTTGATTTCACGAATTAGAATTGTTTTTTTGTGTGGAATTAATTAGGTTTCCAAAACTTATAACAAAAACCTACGTATCTAACACTAATTTGAAACGTTATGACACCTTTACAATCCTAACATGAATCATTCTTAATCCATTCATATACCAATACGAATCTCTCTTTGAGCCTAATCTGAAACGTTCTCACATCTTTGTGTTTAAAGTTAAATTTCTTTAAATTTTCAACCAATGTAAATATTAAAACAAATTTAAGGGTAAAAAATAAAATAATTTATATTTCTTTTATTATTTACTAACAAATCAGCAAAAATACAAAAACATATGCCCTATATAAATATCTATATCTATATATACTCACACATAGCTAGATATATCTATATCTATATATATATATATATATATATATATATATATATATATATATATATATATATATATATATATATATATATATATATATATATATACATATATATATATATATATATATATATATATATATATATATATATATATATATATATATATATGTCGTACCTAGTAGCCAGAACGCACTTCTCAGCCTACTATGCAAGGCCCGATTTGCCTAATAAGCCAAGTTTTCCTGAATTAATATATTTTCTCTAATTTTTTTCTTATGGAATGATAAAGCTACCCATTTCATAATGTATGAGGTCAATTTTTTTTTATTGGAGGCAAAAATAACGTAGATATATGACCGAACCTAACCAACCCTACCTAACCTAACCTAACCTATCATTATAGGTTAGGTTAGGTTAGGTAGCCGAAAAAGTTAGGTTAGGTTAGGTTAGGTAGTCGAAAAAACATTAATTCATGAAAACTTGGCTTATTAGGCAAATCGGGCCCTGCATAGTAGGCTGAGAAGTGAGTTCTGGCTACTAGGTACGACATATATATATATATATATATATATATATATATATATATATATATATATATATATATATATATATATATATATATATATATATATATATATATATATATATTATATACATATATAAAACTAAATAAATATATATATATAAATATATATGTTGTACCTAGTAGCCAGAACTCACTTTTTGGCCTACTATGCAAGGCCCGATTTGTCTAATAAGCCAAGTTTTCCTGAATTAATATATTTTTTCAATTTTTTTTCTTATGAAATGATAAACCTACCCATTTCATTATGTATGAGGTAAATTTTTTTTTATTGGAGTTAAAATTAACGTAGATATATGACCGAACCTAACCAACCCTACCTAACCTAACCTAACCTATCTTTATAGGTTAGGTTAGGTGAGGTAGCCGAAAAAGTTAGGTTAGGTTAGGTTAGGTAGGTTGGGTAGTCGAAAAACAATTATTCCAAGAAAACTTGGCTTATTAGGCAAATCAGGCCTTGCATAGTAGGCTGAGAAGTGCGTTCTGGCTATTAGGTACGACATATACATATATATATAAATAATATATATATATATATATATATATATATATATATATATATATATATATATATATATATATATATATATATGTAATATATATATATAAATATATATATTGTTGGGGTTTATCCTCTATTCTTACTCTGGGGTGACCACCAGTTATCTCAAGGTCACTCACCGTAGCCCTGCGGGTCTTCACTCTAATCCTCTCGGCGCCACTGCACGCCAGGAGAGTGTCCCAGTCAATCCCCACTGGCCTTCTGATTGAGAAGGAGTGGGAACACACTTCTTGTTTACTTAACTGTTGTGTGGCCCGCCCCCAACAATAGGGCTTTACTATTTACCACAAGGTCGCCAACTGGTGTTCTCGGTGTCCAGTAACACCTCAGTGGACTGGTGGAATTAGTGGTAGCCTTGGCAAGGTCACACTCAAAAGATCAGGAATCCGGCAGGTACTTACTCTTATCACTCTTTGCTTTCCAGTATAATATAGCCACAAGATCAATGGAGGGGATGATATAAACACAAAAGTAATTTTGTATTTTACTTAAAATGCACGAAAGATGTCACAAGGTCAATCAATAAATAAATCAGCTGATCCTGGCTGTAGCCGGTAGTTCCCACGAATATTATGCACTCACTAAGTGGCAACACCTCCCCCTCTAGTCAATGTCAAGAAGAGCTGAGCGCCTGGCTCCGCGCGAAAGTTTATTGCTTGTTTTTCTAGATTCACGCGCGCTGTTTCTTTAAATTCTCCAATATTGCTAGAAACTCGCACACTCGATATTGGCAACAATAGCACGTATTACTTAGTTACACTGTACTCGGGCTCAAATATTCGTTTCTACAATCAATGCGACAATGACTCACTGTAATGGTTTTACCTGCCCTTCATTCAATGATATATTATGAAGTATTTAATACTGGAGTTTTCAGTACTTTCTCTCGTGGGCGATAACACAATAATTCACTGTACTCACAAATGATTAATCACTGCATGAACACAGACATATATAATGTATATAAATCAGACATCAATAAATGGTAAATAAATAGTTTCTGGGCACATAGCCTAACTTCCAAATATTGGCATAATATTATATATAATTTATCACTATATGTTCTCATCAAAGTCTCTAGAAAGATATACAAAACACAGTAAATTTATTACTTGTTCCGGGTGCCTGTACACACCAATAATAAACATGAATATTACAAGTACTCTTGATAGTACTACACTGCACACTGGAGCCTTACTGTGACATGGGTGAGGCGACATATAAAATCCTCAGGCTAGATAATATAGCCGAATAATATAGCTAACTAAAGGGGAATGGGGAGGGAAACTAGAAACACCTACTTCAACCTATCCTCCGATGAGAGTTGAGTTGTAGCTCCTGGTCCTCGTGTCGGGAACGCCCCCACACACACGTTGTCGTGTCCTACCGGAACCACTCGTCGTCCCACCGTTTAGCGCGTCGTCTCCGTGCCTTCTTCCCTGCAGGTCCGTGCTCCTTCTCGACTTCTGGTAGGGTTGGAGTCGGTCTCCTGGCCGTCGTCTTCTCCCAGCAACGGCTGCCGCCTACGTCTCAGCTGCAGTCGTCCGGAATCCAAAATAGTCCTCTCCTTCCTCTGCTACCCAGTGGCTCTGTCAGCTACTACGCCGTCACGACTGGGTGAACTGCTTCAGACGTCGCCTACGTCACTGCACAGACTTCACTTCTTCTTGCACAGTACCTGACTGTAGCACTTGTTGCTCAATGACCGTCGATTCCCTCTCTGGTTCAACACATGAACTAGGGAAGACCTCACAGAGTACTGGCAGACTTCAGGTGACGCGTAAATCCACGGGAGCAGGAAACAACTGTCAAACTGACAGGACCAATCGTCGCACGTCCAACCTCCTTGACGTGTCGTGTCTGACTGCTGGCGCCAGCGCGGCGCGCTGCCCGGACCCCCTTCCTTCGTGACGTCACTTTCGCCACGGGAGGTTTTCATTGGCTCTCGGTGCCACATTGCTGTCGGTGACCAATCCGGTGCCACTGACGTCACACGGTTTTGGCTCTCGGCTCTCCGAGCACACTCCACTTTCTCCCATATATCAAATTGATGCCTGCGACCTAGAGAACGGTTGGGAAAAGTAGACATGACTCTTACTGCAGGCGTGGGAGAAATATAAGGGGGGGAAACACCGTCACATACCCCTCCCCTTAAAATAAGAGTCATGTCTGGTTAGTGCATACGGGATAGGGCATCTGCTACTACGTTGTCCTTCCCCTTGATGTGCTTGATTTCCAGCCGGTATTCTTGCAGTAACAACGCCCACCTCGTCAGACGTTGGTTGGAATTCTTCATCTTGTATAAAAATGTGAGAGGGTTGTGATCTGTGAATACCAGAACAGGTCTCGCCCCTCCTCCCACGTACACATCAAAGTGCTTCAGGGCCATAACTAGCGCCAATGCCTCCTTCTCAACGGTGCTATAAGCCCGATGGTATTTTACAAACTTCTTCGAGTAGAACGCTACTGGCCTATGTACTTCACTCCTTTCTTGAGCCAACATGGCCCCTATTCCAACGTCGCTGGCGTCCACGTACAAGATAAAACCGGCTGAAAAATCTGGAGATATTAATACCGGGGCCTCCGTCAACAATTTCTTGGTCTTTTCAAAAGACTCTTGGCAGGCCTCTCCCCATCTCCATCTTACATTCTTGGAGAGTAGCTCGGTTAGGGGATGCGCTACCGTGGAGAAATTACGGCAGAACCCACGATAGTACCCTATCATTCCGAGGTACCTGAGCAACTCCTTGCACGTCCTGGGCACGGGGTATTCCTTTATGGCTGCTACTTTGTTATCAACAGGAGTGACTTCACCTTGGCCGATGACAAAACCGAGGTACTCTAAGTGAGCTTTCCCAAACTCACTCTTGGCCAAATTTACAGTCAAGTTAGCCTCCTCTAGCCTTCTGAATAATTCCCCAAGTCTCTCCAGATGCGTCTTCCAATCGTCGGCGTACACGACGATGTCATCGATGTAAACCGTGCACCCTGCGGCACCCCTTAACAGCTCGTTCATCATTCGCTGGAAGCAGCTGCCGCTGTTTTTCATACCAAAGGGCAACACCTTGTACTGGTACAGCCCGTCAGGAGTTGCGAAAGCTGATATCTTCCTGGCCTCAGGAGTCAAGGAGATCTGGTAGTACCCCTTGAGAAGATCGACCTTGGAGACGTACCGTGCACTGCCCACCTGGTCAATGCAATCACTCACTCTTGGCATGGGGTGAGAATCTGCCACTGTGATGGAGTTCACCCTCCTGTAATCTGTACAAAAGCGGTATGTTCCGTCGCTTTTCCTCACCAACAAGCATGGGGAACTCCACTCACTTTTACTGGGCTCCGCAAGGTCGTTCTCAAGGAGGTACTCCACCTCCTTTCTCATCAGCTCTCGCTTCTCTGGGCTCACCCTATACGCGCTCTGTTTGACGGGCCTAGCGTCCCTCACCTCCACCTCGTGCGTCACACTCCTGTGTCGTCGGGGCACGTCAGTGAAGAGGGAGGCATTCTCTCTCAGTAGGTTCGTCAGGTCCGCTCTCTGTTGCCCTTCCAGATGTAACAGTTTGTCCTTGATGTTTGCCAGACTCTCAGTGTTGGTGAGACGGGTGCCATCCGCCCTGGACCACTTTACTTCCTCCTCCGGGAGTTCTTGGTCCACCTGTACGCACAGAACTGTCTTCTGCTGGGGTTCTCGGGTCATCGTTCCTTCCTGCCTGGCGGCTCCTCCTTCCACAGTAAAGAAAGGCTTCAGGCGGTCCACGTGACACACCTGTTTCTTTCGGGGTCTGTCCGGCTTCCCAATTTCGTACGACACAGGACCCAACCGCCGTAGCACCTGGTATGGTCCCTCGAACCGCGACTCGGTCACCCTACCTTTACCTGGCAGCAAAACCATTACTTGGGACCCGACCCGGAAATCCCTCTGCGTAGCTCTCTTGTCGTACCACTCCGACATCTTACGCTGCGCCTCCTTCAGGTGTTTCCCAGCCAGTTCCTTCGCTAGAGTGAGACGTTCTTTAAACTTCTGGACATATTCGTTCACCGTTCCCACGGTCGCTCCTGGTGTCCATTGTTCCCTCAGCATGGACAGGGGACTTCTCACCTCGTGTCCATACACTAGCTGGAATGGTGAGAATCCTAGTGATTCTAACCTAACCTAACTTTTTCTGCCAGCTAACCTAACCTAACCTATAAAGATAGGTTAGGTTAGGTTAGGTAAGGTTGGTTAGGTTCGGTCATATGTCTACGTTAATTTTAACTCCAATAAAAAAAAATGACCTCATACATAATGAAATGGGTAGCTTTATCATTTCATAAGAAACAAATTAGAGAAAATATATTAATTCTGGAAAACTTGGCTTATTAGGCAAATCGGGCATTGCATAGTAGGCTGAGAAGTGCGTTCTGCCTACTAGGTACGACATATATATATATATATATATATATATATATATATATATATATATATATATATATATATATATATATATATATATATATATATGTCGTACCTAGTAGCCAGAACTCACTTCTCAGCCTACTATGCAAGGCCCGATTTGCCTAATAAGCCTAGTTTTCATGAATTAATGTTTTTTCGACAACCTAACCTACCTAACCTAACCTAACCTAACGTTTTTGGCTACCTAACCTAACCTAACCTATAAAGATAGGTTAGGTTAGGTTAGGTAGGGTTGATTAGGTTCGGTCATATATCTACGTTAACTTTAACTCCAATAAAAAAAATTGACCTCATACATAATGAAATGGGTAGCTTTATCATTTCATAAGAAAAAAATTAGAGAAAATATATTAATTCAGTAAAACTTGGCTTATTAGGCAAATCGGGCCTTGCATAGTAGGCTGAGAAGTGAGTTCTGGCTACTAGGTACGACATATATATATATATATATATATGTCGTACCTAGTAGCCAGAACGCACTTCTGAGCCTACTATGCAAGGAACGATTTGCCTAATAAGCCAAGTTTTCCTGAATTAATATATTTTCTCTAATTTTTTTCTTATGAAATGATAAAGGTAACCATTTCATTATGAATGAGTTCAATTTTATTTTATTAGAGTTAAAATTAACATAGATATAGGACCGAACCTAACCAACCCTACCTAACCTAACCTAACCTATCGTTATAGGTTAGGTTAGGTTAGGTAGCCGAAAAAGTTAGGTTAGGTTAGGTTAGGTAGGTTAGGTAGTCGAAAAACAATTAATTCATGAAAACTTGGCTTATTAGGCAAATCGAGCCTAGAATAGCAGGCCAAGAAGTGCGTTCTGGCTACTAGGTACGACATATATATATATATATATATATATATATATATATATATATATATATATATATATATATATATATATATATATATATATATATATGTTGTACCTAGAAGCCAGAACGTACTTCTCGGCCTACCATGCAAGGCCCGATTTGCCTAATAAGCTAAGTTTTCCTGAATTAATATATTTTCTCTATTTTTTTTCTTATGAAATGATAAAGCTACGCATTTCATTAGGTATGAGTCATTTTTTTTAATTGGAATTAAAATTAACGTAGATATATGACCGAACCTAACCAACCCTACCTAACCTAACCTAGCCTATCTCTATAGGTTAGGTTATGTATGGTAGCCGAAAAAATTAGGTTAGGTTAGGTTAGGTTAGGTAGGTTAGGTAGTCGAAAAAGAATTAATTCATGAAAACTTGGCTTATTAGGCAAATCGGGCCTTGCATAGTAGGCCGAGAAGTGTGTTCTGGCTACTAGGTACGACATATATATATATATATATATATATATATATATATATATATATATATATATATATATATATATATATATATATATATATATATATATATATGTATATATATATATGTCGTACCTAGTAGCCAGAACGCACTTTTTGGCCTACTATGCAAGGCCTGATTTGCCTAATAAGCCAAGTTTTCCTGAATTAATATATTTTCTCTAATTTTTTTCTTATGAAATGATAAAGCTACCAATTTCATTATGTATGAGGTCAATTTTTTTTATTAGAGTTAAAATTAACGTAGATATATGACAGAACCTAACCAACCCTACCTAACCTAACCTAACCTATCTTTATAGGTTAGGTTAGGTTAGGTAGCCGAAAAAGTTAGGTTAGGTTAGGTTAGGTAGGTTAGGTTGTCGAAAAACAATTAATTCATGAAAACTTGGCTTATTAGGCAAATCTGGCCTTGCATAGTAGGCTGAGAAGTGCGTTCTGGCTACTAGGTACGACATATATATATATATATATATATATATATATATATATATATATATATATATATATATATATATATATATATATATATATATATATATATATATATATATATATACATATATATATATACATATATATATATACATATATATATATACATATATATATATATATATATATACATTTGATGGTTACAAGATATACATGGGTTGATACAAAAATAATAATGCAAAAAGGTGCTTAAAGGTTATGGATCTCTTGAAGAACACAACAATGGGAAACATTGATGAATGTCACAGACGGGTTCGATCATTGTTGCAAGTCAAACACTTCTTCGAATTCCTCTGAAGTTGGACTAGTGCCCAAGACGCAACAGGCATTTCCTCTCTGAATCGCAACACTGAGGCGCTGGAACAAGAAACTTTTTGCTCTCTGGTCTTTTGTAGCGCTGATCAATTTGTCCCCCAATTCCTTCAGGAACTTCAATGCACATTTTCCCCACGAACCGAGGGTCTCCGAGCCGATCGGAACAAAGCTGTAGCAGTGTGCTAGACCTCTGTATTTAATAATTTTCTGCGATTCCCTGAAAGAAGCAGCACCACCGCTTTCACGTGTGCTGTAGTGGAGGTAGGTACTGGCCAGTGTGGCAGCGCACGTGTAGTCCCATACCACTTGCTTACCATCCTTCCAAGGTAGCAAGGTGACCCCATCAGGGCGCTTCTGAGGGTCGTTAGGTCTGGATAAGTGTGGTTCTCTTTGTGCCGGGCAGCGGGCTGTGGCGAGGCTCCTCTTGATGATGTCGTTGACTTCTTCATGTCTTGCAATTTTACCCTGTGATTTACGACATACCAGACCATGACGACCATATTGGTCTGCCATCGCAGTTCCGCAGATGCACCTATGTTCGGTGAGGATGGGGGCGGCAAGGCGAAGGGCAACTCCAATGCGGAGAGCGTCATGACTGAGGCGAGTTCCCAGGGCTGCATTGGGCACAGCAAATAAAAAATCCCCATATATATATATATATATATATATATATATATATATATATATATGTATATATATATATATATATATATATATATATATATATATATAAATATATATATATATATATATATATATATATATATATATATATATATATATATATATATATATATATATATATATATATATATATATATATATATATATATATATATATGTCGTACCTAATAGCCAGAACGCACTTCTCGGCCTACTATTCAAGGCCTGATTTGCCTAATAAGCCAAGTTTTCATGAATTAATTGTTTTTGACTACCTAACCTAACCTAACCTAACTTTTTCAGCTACCTAACCTAACCTAACCTATAGAGATAGGTTAGGTTAGGTTAGGTAGGGTTGGTTAGGTTCCATCATATATCTACGTTAACTTTAACTCCAATAAAAAAAAATTGACCTCATACATAATGAAATGGGTAGCTTTATCATTTCATAAGTAAAAAATTGGAGAAAATATATTAATTCAGGAAAACTTGGCTTATTAGGCAAATCGGGCCTTGCATAGTAGGCTGAGAAGTGCGTTCTGGCTACTAGGTACGACATATATATATATATATATATATATATATATATATATATATATATATATATATATATATATATATATTATATATATATATATATCTTTATATATATATTTATATATATATATATATATATATATATATATATATATATATATATATATATATATATATATATATATATATATATATATATATTAGTATATTTTGGTAGCAGTCTTTCCTGTAGACATATATTATTAAATATGACCGAAAAAGTAAGATTAATAATTCTAACACGAATTTTCTCAATCTTTCGTACATTACGCTTCACTGTTGGAGGTAAATCAAAAATCACTTCTCCAAAATTCATTTTTATTTCTAGTCTGACGCGACACGGACGCGTTTCGTAAAACTTATTACATTTTCAAAGACTTCACAAATACACAACTGATTAGAACTTACGTATCTCTGATTTTATATCTACATTTGAGTGAGGTGGGAGGGGTGATGTGGCATTAACACAAGACAGAACAAGAGGGGATATTAATAGGGTATTAAAAGTATCAACACAAGACTGAACAGAAACAATGGGTATTGAATAGAAGTGTTTGTAGAAAGCCTATTGGTCCATATTTCTTGATGCTTCTATATTGGAGCGGAGTCTTGAGGTGGGTAGAATATAGTTGTGCAATAATTGGCTGTTGATTGCTGGTGTTGACTTCTTGATGTGTAGTGCCTCGCAAACGTCAAGCCGCCTGCTATCGCTGTATCTATCGATGATTTCTGTGTTGTTTACTAGGATTTCTCTGGCGATGGTTTGGTTATGGGAAGAGATTATATGTTCTTTAATGGAGCCCTGTTGCTTATGCAACAGGGGGTATTTAATAATATATATATATATATATATATATATATATATATATATATATATATATATATATATATATATATATATATATATATATATATATATATTTATATATATTTTGACGATAATCTCTTTCAAGAGATTGAGCTTGCTCTTCTCTGCATGAAGTTACGTATATTATTCAAGAATAAGATGCTGCCTTCAAGATACGTCTACCAGTAGCACAAAACGTTTTCACCAGGAGGCAAAACGTACCCAAGACTCACCCCCTACTCCACTCCCTCCACGCCGCCTCGTCATCAACCAGCCAACTACCCTTCCCAGCCTGCCTGCTCCTGATTGGTGACTCGCTGACTGCACGACTGCACACCTGCACACTGCACCTCAGCGCCCTCTACCTGCGTCGATGTCTGGGCTTGATCCATCCATTGAAGTCAGAATATCCTTGTGCTCTCAAGCAGTGAACAACTAACTGATATATGCTGTATTTGGTGGATGTCTCGCAGCTAGTGCCATATTCTCAGCACCTGAATATTTTCACCTTTAACTTTATATTATTGTAGAGTAACTTTATCCCTATTATTCATTTATGTTATATTGTTTTTGACTTGTTCGTTAGCACTGTACATTGCCAAGGGATTGTCTTTGTTTATAATTTGTTTTCTATATTAATTAAAGTTTCATTGTTCATACTTTGTGTTTTGCGTGTCTTCCCTTACTTTACCACAGACAAACAGGCAAGCAGTCTATCTTTTTTTTTGTAAGTGTGTCTAGGCATTGACACCTGCCATTGGAGGACTGCCGAACATCCACACACCCACCATTGGACTCGAACCCTCACCAGCACAGATGCTTCACAACACCTGACATAGCTGATACACACTAAACCCACTAAACCCACTGCACCAAACTCAGAGCCTTAAAAAGGATTGAAATTTCAGGGTATTTAAGCCCCAGACATCTCCACCCCCCAAGACCACCAGAGCATTTGAGAGGTCACTCACGTTTTTTCATCAAACACCTGTTTGATGAAAGACCTGAAGCTCACAAAGAGCCACTGCAGGTGTTGTGCCAATGATGAGCGCCACAGTAAGTCTACGAACGTGCTTAGGGGTACTTAGTCTCCCCATTGAGAATTGAAAATGATTTCTGTTTTTATGATAGGTACTGGGTGAGGGCGTCCCAGTACCTCAATTGTTGTTGCTGGCGACTTGTTTCTTGCGAGGATGTTCCCAGGCCCACCAGTCCTCCTACAAAGAACGTCGCTTTTTGCACGTAGGCATTACATAATGCTAAAATTTTTCGTGCTAGACAATGGAAACGGTTCACGTATCTGTGTGAAACCTCTGTGCATATCCTGGGTGGTAAGGATTGACTAGGCGCTAATCCTTAACTGTATGCCTCTGTTCGCCCAGCAGTGAATGGGTACCTGGTTGTCAAACGATTTGGCGGGTCACATTCCAGGCAAGATTAAGGTTAAGGCCCTGCCTTACCGATATGGTATGGAATGCTTCACCGAGACGATATGTGCACTAGTGGCTGTACCAGAATTTAAGAATTCTTGTATATATCAACCCATCATCTTGTTTAGATAGTAGTTTTTGTAACTATGTGCCCCAAGGTATAAAGTTTTTTTGTTTGCTACTTCAATCCGCCTACAAAAGAACAAGCGGCTCGGGGCGTTGGCAGAATCGGAGGATCCGCTGGTAGTGGCAGCGGCTTTCCTACCCGCATTCCAAGCGCGAATGCGTCGATGGGTAGACCCGACCACTTCCGCTGAAACCTTTTCTAACAGAACGATGGAGCGCTCTAGAAGTTGGAAAGCAAAACTGTATAGTATGGTTGATGGTGCCGGTCACGCATCTGCTTGTGAGGTTCCTTCTTGCCACAAGTAGGTCTCATCCGGTACCCATCTGCTAAGCGGAAGAGTTTGCTATTTTTTTTTTGCTCCGTTTAGAGCAAACAGGGGTAGACTCGAGGCTTCTGGTCTCTGTGATGCTTGCCAAGGACCAGGGACCCTGGGCCACATATCCCAGGCATGCTATAAGACGCACGGAGCTCGGGTGAAACGTCATGACGATATCACTCGGTTCATAGCTGGCCGCCTGCGGCAGAGGTTTTGAGGTGGAATGTGAGGTTCGTATACCGGATGGAGGGATCTTCTGCAAGCCCGACATCATCGCTTGCCAAGGTGATGAGGACTTTGTATTAGACACCAGGTTTCTGCTGATAGCTTCCTACTCTCCCGTCCACATCAGAGCAAGTGCGACAAATACGGCACCCCAGAGATCCTTCAAAAGGTGTGGGAATATACCGGGAAGCACACAGCATCCGCGTTTTCTATAACCCTGAATTGGAGAGGGGGATGGCGCAAGGAGAGTGCACGTGGACTTCAGGATATGGGACTCACAAAGAGCGACCTTTAGATTTACTCTGTAAAAGCCCTAACCTGGACATATTCCGTCTACAGAATATGGTCCAAGTCCACATCAAGGGGCCGACCACCTTAGTCCTAGGATCACCGTGCAATGGGTGCATAAGGGTCAATATAGTCTTGTTTAGGTGAATCGCAGCCTGTATATCTGGCAGCTAACTATCTAAGCAGAGTCATCGTCTGGAGTACCACTTCTCCGAATGGTTCCTCACAGGAGGGTGGATGACCTGGCCGGAGCCCACGAGTGGGGTATAGCGGCGGCTGGAGGCACCCCCATGTGCATACATGACTAAGTCTCCCGCTCCGGGGCCTTGTTAGGACCATAGCTTTGAATTGTTTTCCATGTATGCTGCTGTCAAGTCGCCAATCCTGCCGCTTAAGCAGTTTGTTGTTTTGCCCTCAGCTTTAGTTCTTTTATAATAATATACTGTGCACCTCTCGCTTTATGTGCTGTCTTATATAAGAAAACAAAATGCAAAATAATTTTCCATTTTGCATGTTATTATTATCATCATAACTCTTGTGGGTTGAGATGGCCATCTACCATTTAAATGTATTTTTTATTTGTGTTGATAGGGAAATATGTATGCTTAGGAGGTGCCTTATCACCATGCCCAGTGGCTGGGGGGATTTGTGCCCTGGAGCTATATAAAAACACTATACCCCCCGAAGTGGCAAGGGGAGTTGGGGGACAAAAAAAAACAAACACCGACTTGACTCGCTCTGCTCCACGGCCAAGTAATACTTAACTTATTGGAATATTTTATCTCCCATTCTAGTACGTTCATGATAATAGTATGGTGCAAACAAAACCTCTCACAACAACACAATGAAGAAATGGAGGAGAGGAAGTGAACACACTAGTTACAATTTATGTGTTTACTTGATAATACTCTACACTGGCAGTCTGCAAAATCTCTCAATCTGTTAGATGGCAACACTCGTAAAATTAATATCCCAACTGACAACTCTTCACTGTCGTCCAAAATTGCCCTGATGAGGCTGTCTCATAAACACTAATATAACTTCGATATATTGTAACGCCTCTTCAATAGTTTGTAGTCTTTAAACCACTGCCTAATCTACTCCAAGATATAATCACTGGTACATCCTAATTAATATAATACTGATCAAGTCCAATGTCACATCACATGTAATTCATGGTTATCACATTATTTATGTACAACCTTTCCTAACACAAGGGGGAAATGAGAGGGGCAAAATTATCTACCTTATCGACCGATACTGCATGTCGTCGTTTCACCGTCGCGATGAGAGGCTCCTCGAAGGTCTACGTAAAGCGTTGAGTGGCTCCTCGCAGGTCCACGACCGGGTCCTCCGTTCCGCGTTCCTTTTCGGGAGCCGCTACTCACCAGGTGTTCCTTACCAACTGGAGACAGTTGTCGCCTGTCTCACGTAGACTATTACACGTGACGTGATGGTCCACTGCGCACACAGCTTCCCTCTTGCGCAGCCCGCCAGAATGTTCAACACTTCTCCCTGTGCCGCTTCACGAAGTTGCTCAGGTCTTTACTGGCACCGAGCCCTTGGTATCGTCCTCACACCTGAAGAGCTCTGAAACAATACTCCCGCGGGAGTCACCAGGTTTTTCTCTTCGTTGGTACACATCAGCTGCCGAAAATTACGCTACTCTGGAGCCCTATTAGTCTCCCTGACAGGTGAGCTCTGGAGCGCACTTCTGCTCAGCTCGACTTCCTGGTAGCAAGTGATCTCAGCTCTCCTGCTACCTGCAGGGGCGCCTGTCGTCGTGCCTATGTCATGCCCGGGGCGTACGCCAATGGTCCGCCCAGCCAGGCCTCTGCTGCCGACCAATCACGCCACAGCTGGCGCCGTACCCAAAGTTCACCGGGGATTTCGTCCCCCAGGCAGGAACTCGCCTCCCTCTCGGCTCGCTCTGTCATATTTGACGATGTCTAAACTTCTAGCCTCATCACAAAACAAACTTAAATTGGTATTCTTCTGTTTGCATTATCATGCTTCATCTCAAGTGTAATGAAAAGAACCTAAACTTCTTCTAGTTAAGTACAAACAAAGAGTTATGACTCTTATATGCATATATATAGGAGAATACAGGACTGAACTCCGTAACACAACACACTCCCCACACACCGCCCCCCACACACTCCATGCAGTCATTCACAATAAAAAAAAAACCAAACCCCCTCTCAGGATCTCTTTCATGGTCCAATTTAGTCGTGAAATAAAATTAGTTAAACTGTGTCAGGTGAGAGAGAGACAGTGTGCCTCGCTTAAAGTTAACTGGACAGCGAGTGATCGTGCACCTACCTCACGCCTGTTCGCTGTCCCGTTCAAGAAAGGTCGCGCTCAGAAGCTTCACTGGGGAAAGGCAAAATTTGAATATTACGTTCAGGTGAGTTGCTGTTTCAGGTGAGAGAGTGTAGTGTACCCCCCTGGGGGCCCTGACAGCTGAGTGGACAGCGCCTCGAAGTCGTAGTCTTGAGGCTCCGGGTTCGAGCCCCGGTGGAGGCGGAAACAAATGGGCAGAGTTTCTTTCACCCTAATGCACCCGTTCACCTAGCAGTAAATAGGTACCTGGGAAGTTAGACAGCTGCTACGGGCTGCTTCCTGGGTGTGTGTAACAAAAAGGAGGCCTGGTCGAGGACCGGGCCGCGGGGACAATAAGCCCCGAGATCACCTCTAGATAACCAAAATACCCAGCTAGCTCTGTGTCTGTTGTGTATTTCCGAGTACTAGACAGATCCAGCAGCAAAGTATTAGACAGTTTGTGCCTGTGTGTGTTACAATAGGGTGTCCTCCCGGCAATGTTCAGAATAACGGATATGTAGCGGAAGTCTATTTAGTCGACCCATTCTCCTAATAGAGCGTCGCATTTTGACGTATACTCTACCTAAGGCGAAAACGTGTCGAACTACAAAAATGGTAGCGGCGCCGAAATTGACATACTGTCTCGTTTTCTATTTTGGGTCCTCTGGCAGGATAGGATAAGGCCACTATTGTACGAGATTTTTGACGGTGGGAAACTTCAGGAGGACGGGCTGAATAGGTATATATCTTTCCTCCCAGACCATCTGGTGGTACAATATCGAATGGTAATCAAAGGATAGAAACAGCAAGAACTACAGTGAAATTTACGTGTACCGTTCAGTAGTGGCTAGGATACCACTTTGGACATTGTGAAGCATTATCTTGAGATCTTGAGATGATTTCGGGGCTTCTTAGTGTCCCCGCGGCCCGGTCCTCGACCAGGCCTCTACCCCCAGGAAGCAGTCCGTGACAGCTGACTAACACCAGGGTACCTATTTTACTGCTAGGTAACAGGGGCATAGGGTGAAAGAAACTCTGCCCATTGTTTCTCGCCGGCGCCTGGGATCGAACCCAGAACCACAGGATCACAAGTCCAGCGTGCTGTCCGCTCGGCCGACCGGCTCCCCAGCCGGTCGAATAGAAAGCATAGAATGTCTCAGTGCCATTCAGTTCAACTCATCAGATGTGCGGCAGGCCTCTGATTGCAGTACCCTCCTATCCAGCTGAGGAGGTCATAAATCCCACATAAATCGGTGAAAGGGATTTATCACGAGGACTTAAGCATTTAACTAACATCATAGGGAAATGGAATTAGATGTGAAGGAGAAAATACTAAACTTCATTGCGGAGAGAATTCTTCCGATAACAAAATCAATAAACATCTGTATCAATGTATTATTTGGGGTCATATCCGTTCACCTGGGCAGCAGGAGTTAACTAAGAATAATTCAAGTTTTCATTGAGGATCCAACCAGTTTAAAAACGATAGACAAACTTAACTACCTTGAGTCGCTTAGACGTACTGACGAATACATAGAAAGACAATCGATCAGACAGGACCCACACAAACATACCAACGCCACAATTGTGTGAGGATTGGTTATAAGCCGTTACAGAATTAATTGGATCTGAGTCATTGGAGAACTCTTGTCTGCTCTGTAATTTAGGCTCAGAGTTCAACATCTCCCACCCCATCATTGTATGAAACATTTCTACTGGTATACAAAAATAAAGGGCATAGAATGGCCTGTGTGACAATCTTATAGTCAGGCTTTTCCTAACATACTACATTGCAGAGGGCTAAAGTCATATGCTAATGTTGATTGCTGCATGATAACGATCGTTATTTTCCAATTATTTACCGTAAATGTGTATAATTTATTTATTACCTTTTTAATATTGGAGCCCCTAGGGCAGTTCGAGGTTACCTTCAACCTCGTTCAGAAAGTTCCTGCGTCGGCGCTGGAACCAATCGTAATGGCGTTTGCCTTTCCATTGGAGATTTCCGGCGCCGTGGAGAGAAAGGACCTGCTGCAAGGGTGACAGCTTCTCCCCCTTATTAACCTACCCTGGCTCTGCGCCCTGCAGAGGCCACTCCAGACCGACAACCAGATACAACTCCATAGTCTCCTGAGACTGATGGAGGCCTGCTACTATTTTAATATTCCGGGAATCATGCTCTACTGAAAGGGGCTGTAGATTAATATTGTAGCTAAAACACATATATTTGGGATATTAGCAGAGTTTCATGTCTCACATTCTGAACTGTGATAAAAAAAACACTGAAATACTAGGCTAAAATATTGCTTTTCAAATACACTACATTAGATATTATCAATACAATGTGAAGAACTCAACAAGAGTTTCCAGGAGGTCTTCACAATAGAACGAGGTGAAGACCTTGAGCTATGAGAGGTAGCAGTAAACCAGGAGGCCTTGGAAGGGTTTGAAATTACCAGAGACAAGGTAAAGAGGCACCTGTTAGTTCTGGACGTGAGAAAGGCTGTACATCCGAACGGTATCTCACCATGGGTACTGAAACAGTGCGCAGAAGTACTTTGCTTGGCACTCTTAATGGTGTATAGTAGATAACTGGAGACCGGTGACTTACCAGATATAAGAAGGACGACTAATGTTCAAAAAGGGTGACAGGCAAGAGGCACTGAACTGCAGGGCAGTGTCTTTAACGTGTATACGATGCAAGGTGATGGAGAAGATCTGGAGAAAGAACCTTTTATCACATCTGGAGAGAAGCGACTTTGTGACAAACCACCAACATGGGTTCAGGGAGGGCAAATCTTGCCTCACAGGTTTAATAGAATTTTACGATCAGGTGACAAGAATTAAGCAAGAAAGAGAAGGTTGGGTAGACTGCATCTTCTGGGAGTGCTGGAAAGCCATTGACATAGTACCCCATAAGAAGCTGGTGCATAAGTTGGAGAAAGAGGCAAGGATGGGAAGGGAACTATCAGGAGAAAGCACCAAGTATTACGACTATATAGCACTGGTAAGGGATCAGGATAAGGATTTGGGATGGGACGGAAAAAGAAATGGCGCCCAACCACTTGGACGGTCGGGGATTGAACGCTGACCTGTATGAAGCGAGACCGTAGCTCTACCGTCCACCACAGGAACAGGCAAGAGTAACTGGAAGGGTGCTCCAGTGGATAAGCGAGTACCTAAGCAATAGGAAGCAGAAGGTTACTGTGAGGGGTGAGACCTCAGATTGGCGGGAAGTCATAAGCGGAGTCCCACAGGGTTCTGTATTCGGCCTATCCTGTTTCTGATATACGTAAATGATCTCCCAGAGGGTATAGTCTCATTCCTCTCAATGTTTGCTGACGACGCCAAAATTATGAGAAGGATTAAGACAAAAAAGGACAGCATGAGGCGTCAGGAAGACCTGGACAAGCTGAAGGAATGGTCCAACAAATAGTTGTTAGAGTTTAACCCGAGCAACTGTAGGGTGTAGGGTAAGCAAGGTAGGTGTAGGGAGCAGGAGGCCGGATACAAGGTAAAATTTGGGAGATGAAATTCTTCTAGAATCAGAGGGAGAGAAAGACCTGGGGGTAGATATCACGATAAACCTATCCCCCGATGTCCACATCAAGAGGATAACCTCAGCGGCATACACAAGGTTGGTCAACATAAGAACGGCCTGTAGAAACTTGTGTACGGAATCATTTAGAACCTTTGCTTAACCACTTAGACTGGACAGTAGAGCGACGGTCTCGCCTCATGCAGGTCGGCATTCAATCCCTGACTGTCTAAGTGGTTGGGGACCATTCCTTTTCCCGTCTCATCCCAAATACTTATCCTGATTCTTTCCCAGTGCTATATATTCGTAATGGTTTGGCGCTTTCCCCTGATAGTTACTTTCCCTTGCATACCACGTATGTCAGACCAATCCTTCTGAAGTAAGCAGCTCCAGCATAGAGTCAATATCTCGTCAAGCACACAACTAAATTGGAGAAGGCTCAGAGATTTGCCACCAAACTAGAGCCCGAACAGAGGGGCATGAGCTACGAGGAGAGACTACGGGAATTAAACCTCATGTCCCTTGAAGACAGGAGAGTTCGGGGGATATGATCACCACATAGATTTTCAAAGGAATTCATAGGGTAGACAAAGACAGTTTATTTAACACAAGGAGCACACGCACTAGGGGAAACAGGTGGAAATTGACTACCCAAATGAGCCATAAAGACCTTGTAATTTTTGTTTAGTGTCGGAGTACTTAATAAATGAAATGCATTAGGATGTGAAGCTCTGGAGGCTGACTCCTTACACAGTTTTATTTGTAGGTATGATAGAGCCCAATTGGCTCAGAAACCTGTATACCAGTTGATTGACAGTTGGGAGTGGGGACCAAAGAACCGAAACTCACCCCCTGGAAGCACAAATAGAAGAGTACATCTAGGTGAGTACACACACACACACACACACATAACCCTCCCTTCGCCCTCACCCTCTCCATATCAGATCCTCCCAGCCCCCCCCTCACAACCCGGGTCCCCCCCCCCCCTTTAAGCCTCCCCATCCCGGGACGCCTCCCTGTTTCACCTACTCCAGAGGAATCATCAGAAACCGAGGATGGACAGAAAAGAGTCCGCTTCAGGGTGATGTACTCGAACATAGATGGGATTACAAGCAAGTCAAGTGAATTCATGGAAATTATAGAACAAGTATTCCCGGATGTAATTGGACTCATGGAAACAAAACTCTCAGGAACAATAACGAATCCGGTGTTTCCCCAGGACCACACTGTAATAAGGAAAGAGAGGGGAGGAGGTGGATTAGCCCTACCCATGAGAAAGTAATGGAGTTTCAATGAGATGGTTATCCCAGGCTGCGAGGGGTTCAGAGACTACATAGCCGGCACCATGACGATGGGAGGTCCAAGAATAGCAGTAGCAGTGGTTTATAACCCTCCACCAAATGACAGAAGACCCAGGCAAGAATATTACAAAAACAACATGGCAGTTGTCAGGGGTGTGTGGTCTCTCTCTCTCTAGCCAATCACCACCAAGTATTAGTAGTGGTAATCGTTACTTACTGCAGCCCCACGGGTCTTCACTCAATCCTCACGGTGCCACTGTTCACCAGGAGAGTCTCTCAGTCTGTCTCCAGCCGGCCTCGTAGCCTAAACACGAGTGAGAACACGATCACCTCACTTAATCATGTGCCCGCCACGACAGAGGGCTCTACCGCTCATTATAGGTCGCCAACTGGTGTTTACCGTTTCCAGTAACACTTCAGGGGAATAGTGGTAATATAGTAGTAGTTATGGCCCAAGAGAACACTAATCAATTTGGTAACCGGTAAGTATATGTTTAAATCACTCACTCTCAGTAACAACAAGGTAATGAAGGGTTGACACAAACACGGCGGTGGTTTTGTAGTTTACTTAAAAGATTAAAGAATCACAACTCTGCATCAACAAAATGTCAAAGGAATAAATGGGCAGTCTACTCTCCGCCTCTCCACAATTCTGGAACACTCAGGTAAATGGCAACACTCCCAGCTGTCGCGCATTCCCACGCTCCACATGCAGTATTATCGAACGTTTGGCAACTTGCGAGATGCCACACCCACTCACTCTCCTCACTGTCCTCACTATACACACACTATTGGCGTGAGGCGCCTATTATTCCTTCATGTTCTCAGTATATCACAACACTGGCATAATCACCGTTAACCACTAGACATATGGATATATCATTTAATAACTCCAGTATATAGATCACTTCATCAATATTCATAATAGTAAGGTAACTCTAGGCACACAGCCTTACACTGCTAAATTTTACATTTATATATATATATCCTTTGGCACAAACTTATAATATAAATGACACGTAAATATAAATGTCCTCATCACAGCAATCTCTTCATCAAACCACAGGTGCAATCACACACCATATATATATATATATCTCGTGAGAGCTCTATAGCATCTCCCTTCACAACTGTGTCTTACTAGAAACATAGACATTGGTGAGCCCTGCTCACGACATAGAAGATACTCTGGCTAATCGCTAACTAAAGGGGAATGGGAGGGAAAACTGAATTACCTACTTCCACCATCAATGATGTGGTCTCGTCCTCTGTTGAGGGTTGAATTGAAGCTCCTGGTCCCGGCTCAAGACTTGCTGTAGGGTCACACACTTGCCCCCACACACACTGATGCTCTTCTCAGGACCTCAACCAACACCCAAAAACGCGTCTTCTCCGTACTGCTTCCCTCTGCAGGCTCCGTGCTCCTCCACAACCTCTTGAAGGGTTGGAGTCGGTCTCCTGGCCGTCGCCTCCTCACTACTACGTCTGCAGTCCTTACTCCCGGCTGCAGTCGTTCGTATTCCCAGCTAGTTTGTTCTTCTCCTTCCTCATGGTGAACTGGCCCAGCCGCTACGTCATCACTCGACTGGTGAAACTGTACAGTCGTCCCTGACGTCACTGCCCAAGCTTTACTCCTGCTAAGCACCTGTCACTGGAGCACTTGGTGCTCGTTTCCCGTCAATTCCTTCTTCTGTCCGCCTCACGGAGTTCAGGAAGACCTCACAGGATGCTCGCAGACCACTGGTGATGCGTATATTCACCGGAGAGGGGCGAAAACTGTCAGACTGACAGGACCCCCTATCGCACGTCTGCCCTTCACGACGTGTCGTATCTAACTCCTGGCACCACGGGGGTGCGCGCCTGGACCTACCTCCACTCGTGACATCACACTCGCCACGGGCGTTTCTCATTGGCTCCCTGTACCACGTCACCGTTCTTGACCAATCTGGGGCCACTGACGTCATAACATTTTGGGGCGAGAACGTAGGAGTCGGTGCCATCTTGGCGTCCAAAAGGGCCTAATCCACTGGCCAAAACACTCTTCTTTAGTTAATTTCTCTCCTATGCGAGAACACCTCTTGCTCCCATATATGTCAAATTGTTCTCTGGATTGCAGAGAACGTTCGGGTAAAGTGGATATGACTCTTACAGCTGGCGTGGGAGAAATATAAGGGGGGGGGGGAACACCGTCACATACCCCTCCCCTTAAAATTAGAGTTATATCGGTTTAGTGTACTCGGGAAAGGGCATCCGCTACCATGTTGTCCTTCCCTCTGATGCCCTAAATTTCTAACCAGTATTCTTGTAGTAGTAATGCCCACCTTGTCAGCCTCTGGTTGGAGTTTCTCATCTTGTACAAGAAAGTCAGGGGTTGTGATCTGTAAAAACGAGAGCAGGTCTCGCCCCTCCCCCACATACACGTCGAAGTGCTTTAGGGCCATTACTAAAGCCAAACCCTCCTTTTCGACGGTACTATAGGCACGCTGGTACTTCACAAATTTCTTGGAGTAAAATGCGACAGGCCTATGTACCTCGCTCCTTTCCTGGGCCAACATGGCTCCTATCCCTACATCACTGGCATCTACATACAGAATGAACCTGGCTGTTAAAGTCTTCATAATGAACGACTCCAACATAAGGGAAATCGGCTTCGAGGCTCCAGTAGGAATAAGCGATCACACTGTACTGAAGTTTGAGTATCTGGTCGATACTCAAACTGGTACTGCAGGTGAAACGAGACTGGTGGAGAAATGCTTGTTGGCTATGATGAACGGCCACTGTAACCATCTACACTGTACAGTGTATAGTGTAGTACAAACTACAGACAGTAGTCGTGTCGGTCGACAATACCGTGTCGACTGACAGCTGAGAAGCGGCACCAGAGGGCTGTAGCTTATCCCACACAACTACAACTGGACTTAACAAGGTGAGTGCTTGATTAATTTCCAAAAGATAATAATAATAATTCAAATCTGTTTACTTGATCCTAGGCTTTGATGCGGCCTCTGAACCCCGCCTTTGATGTAATTAATTAAATTTGAATGTACATATATATAACATCGATACTTGCTCGGTCCACAAGTACAGTTTGTGTCCACAGTGGGAATTTAGTTGATTGAAACGTGGAGAAAGAGGACCCCATATTTGATCTGGGGTCGACGGTGTACATATATGGGAATGTCTGCCTCAACTCTAGCAGTGTGGGGTTCTCTGCGTGCTACCTCTAGTGTGTATATGGTCTAGGGTTGCTCTACTGTACCCTGGTTTATCTCCATCTCCCTCTCTCCTTACTGTTCTCCTCTCTGCCAGAGCCTCTTCCTGTTCTCAATCTTTCTTAACAATCCCCTCCACTCTCCCTCTTTCTGATCCTCTCTCTCAGAATCTCTGCCTTCCTTCCTCATCTACTGCCATCTCCTTCCCTCTCCCCGTATCATCTTCCACTTTCCCTCAACTTCCTCTTCTCTCCCAGTCTCCAACCTCCCACCCCTTTCGTTACTTCTCTTCCGCTCCCTCTGCTCTCTCCTCCCCCATCGCTTCGTCTCATCCCCCTGGGCTAAACGGTAGAGCGACGGTCTCTCTTCGTGCAGGTCGGCGTTCAATCCCCGACCGTCCAAGTGTTTGGGGCACCATTCCTTCTCCCCGTCCCATCCCAAATCCTTGTCCTGATCCCTTCCCAGTGCTATATAGTCATAAAGGCTTGGCGCTTCCCCTGATAGTTCAATTCAATTCATCCCCTCTCCCCCAACTCTCCACCTTTCAACCCTTAATTCTGCTTTTCCTTTCGTCTCCAAGCTTTTAAACCTTACATCCCCTCTCTTTCCTTATACCGACATTTCCACTTTCCCCAAACTTCCTCCCCTCCACCTTCTACATAACTCTACTCCCCCTTCTCGCGCTCTCTCTCTCTCTCTCTCTCTGAAATTTTAATATAAAGGTCTGAAAACTGCTAAGATTCGCTACTAAAAAAACAAACAAATTCAGGCCATGAAAATTACAGGGGTGACAATGGTGCCGAGAATGGCTAGACAATGACTCTCCCATGCCCCACATGTGTCATCTTGGAGAGTTGGATGAGGCTAGCCCCAGAGGAAACAATCAGTAGAAGCCTTGATGAGAATTCGATGCTGCAAACTGGGCTCCTCCAAGCATGCGGCTCTAAACAACTCGGCCACGATCTGTTCAAATGATATTAATCACATCGTGTTATAATTTGATTTCTTCGTGCACTAGCCACAAAGATCTGGCCTTATACTATGGACAGACAAACAACTTTAAACTAAGATTGTAAAGTTTTATGATTTGTCAAATTGTGTGTTTGTACACTGTTATTCTGGATGACGTTTTATTGCTTACTGATAAATGTATTTTGTATGAATTTGTATCTACGTTTATTACAATATTTCTAGTATACTGGAAAACATGTTTATATGTTCTTCAGTTCATCCTCCTGTTTAGATACTACTTATAGTAACGATAAGGACGTTGATCAAACAACACACTAGAAACTGAAGTGACGACGACGTTTTGGTCCGTCCTGGAACATTATCTAGTCGATTGTGATGAGACGAAGCCATTCTTGTGGTTTTATATTCAGCTACTGTCACGTGGTGGTGGGCGGTCCGGGGCTCTGCTAACACTCGGCTACTAGGGGCTCAAAGGCCCAAATACTCAGCCCCTCCGACTCCCTGGATTCACTGGAGTCTCCTTGGTCACACAAGAGAGGACCAACAATGCCCACCTCCGCAGGTCTTTGCTTCCACCACAAAGGGGTGCCACTGATTCACCCTGGAAGCCCTTCAGTCAAACACGGGGAAACTGCTGTTAACAGTTCCGGCCTAGACCCGTGGGGGAGTGAAGGAAGACTCAGGCTTACCTATAACCATAACCTCCCTGAGTCTTGCCTGCCAGACAAAAAAGGTTGCAGGAACTCCTTTCCCGCCTGTCTTCTCTATCTCCCTCTTAGCAAGGTCGCCAGCTGGGTTATTATATCTGCACCCCAGCAATGCAGTTCAGTGGGTGTATTATATATTGTTTGTAGCCAGAAATGTATGCTCATAGAGAAATATCATAAATGGAGGCGCACTCAAACAGTAATAAAATGTGTGGATTTACTGATGCAAATTACATGAACACACACACACAATCACAAGTAATACATGAATATGGAAATATGGATAATGAGTCTGGAGATCGTCAGCCTCTTCTTCCACGACCTCCAACACTCCTTCAACTGGGCAGGAAGACAGGAGTCTCACACTCTCACAGGAGGGCCTCCTCACCACGTCGGCACCTCTTCTTCACTGTCCTGCCATCCATACACACTGTCCTCTCTGACAGTCCTGGACACAAGCTGCTTTGCAGCCTATTCTACTATTAAAGTAATAAAGTCTTGCTGCCACATACACAAGTAAATATTGTGGCCTAACTAGCCTACTCATACAAGGGGTAATGGGAGGGAAAATGATCTACCTTACATTCCTGGCTCACGACGCCTGTCCCTCGATGGTGAGGTTCCCACGCTTCCTTGGGTCGATCCTTGACGATCCAGGACGTTCCACAGGTCCTCAGGTGTCGTGGAGCCTTCGCGTCGTCGCCGTTCCAATCCCTGAGATTCAGCTACCCCAATCCTGGTTCATCGATGGGCGCTGAGCTAATCACTATTTTCCCCACACTCGCCTCTCCCACAAGGCGTTGCTCCTTGTCCTAGGCACGGTGTCGTCCTTCCAAGATTCTCAGTGGATGTGACCCCAGTCACAGCTAGGCCTGCCCGCCCACCTTCCAGACCTCAACTTCCAGCCAGCGGCGCCGCCCAGCGTCGTCGCCGACTATTTTCCAAGTTTGGCACTTCTCTGCTCAATGAACTTGGTTCCTCTTTTGCTTCCCAGAAGCGCAGGGTCTCCAATAACTATGGGGGGCTGCGACGGCTAGTTCAATCCACTGAATAAGGCTTGCAGAGCCTCCAATCCTTGAGAGCAGACCGAAGCGCGTCCTGTCGCTTCCAAGGTCAGAACAACTCTGACGTTGGCGCCGCCCAGGGCACTCGGTGACGTCATGGCGGGCCCTGATTGGTCGCCCGCGACCTACGTCGGCCAATCCGCGATCGGCAATGTCCCTTCCAAAAGGTCATATCTGCCGAAGGGGATACTGTTTCATTTTATAGCAGGGCGCCAATTTTCCTTTATTTACAACTTATAATATAACTTCCTTCCCTTAACTGGCAGCCGGTCTGGTCGCCACATATATCATTAGACTCCCTGAACCTCAGAGAATCAGTAGGGAGAGCTGATATGACTCTTTAAGCCGGCAAACGAAAGAAATAGGAGAGGGCACCGTAACACTACTCAGAACAAAAAGTTCCAAGTAGCACGGGCTATGGTGAGTCCGTAAGCGGAGGCTCTTTGGAGCCATTATGTCTATCAGCAGCTGATATTAGAGATCTGGGGTCTGATACAACATACTGATTCTGATACTAGAGATGCGGGTCTTCATGGTGGCTGTACCAGTTATGGAGCTGGTGGGGTTGGTGTAGACCTCTAGGTCTTCCGTTTTTTCTTCGCCTGAGACTTTGGCTAAGCCGTGCTGTCGTTGGAGTTTGGTGAGGAGGTCTTGTACTGAGTTGGTGTCGTATTTGCGGTGCGGCGGTGGAGCTCCTACTAAGATTTCCTCGTCTGAGGAGTCCGTAACCTCAGTAGTTGGTGTTTTTGTCTTTTGCCTCGCAGCCTTAGGTAGGTTCAGGTGTTGTGGATTGGTGGTAGAAGCTTTTTCAGGAGCGTTGGTGATGCTGTTAGCGTTTGTAGACAGCACGTCTGCTAGCGCAGCTGCTGAGATGGTGATGTAGGAGTGTTGGGAGCTGGGGAGGGAAATACCTCTGTTTGTGCTGCCCGGGTCATTGGTGGTTCTGGAGTGTGTGTTGAAATCGACCTCGTGGTCGTCCTGGTAGTAGTCTCCGGAGTGGTAGTGAAGGCAGTAAGACTTGTGCCAGGGGCTATGATGGGGTCTAAGCCATTGGGTAGGTATATGTTCAGTTCACTGACAAAACGGTGGTTGTCTGGTCCGGTAAGCCTTTCCGCTAGTCTAATAAGACCAGGGATAATGCCTGCACGTGATGCAGGGGGTTGGGAAGGAGCCTGTGGGGCCTTGGGTCCCCATTGTGAAGGCTGGATCACCTGGTTGGAGGAGCCACTCTTTGGTATGACTGGAAAGTCTTCTGGTCGGTTGTTGGGAGCTGAGGTGGAGGGTTGAGCGTTAGGGGCTCTGGTCGCGGAGGTAGAAGGGTTGTTTCTCTTGGCTTCAACCTGGGCCTTGATGGTTTCCTGTCTGCAGGGGCAGCGGTAGGAAATTGCGGGGTGATTGCTATCACAGAGCAAGCAGCGATGGGTTGTTGCCTTGCATATGGAATAGTGATGGTCCAGTGCACACAGGCTGCACTTCTGGATAGGGTGCTGACACTTGTTGGTGGGGTGGGAGAGTACGTAGCACTTGAAGCACTGCTGGATCTCATGGTATCGTTCCATTTTTACTTGGTGGGGTTGTATTTGTAAGCAAAAGCAGTAGAAACCTAGTGAGGCAGCCTGGCTGGCCGCAGCTATGGTGGTGAAAGTAATCTTCATTGATGATTTGTCGGTGCTGCAGAACTCTTAGTTGAATACGCCCAGGGTTTGGATTTTCGTCCTCGATATTGTCCATGATATTATGTTGCGGTCGGTCAGCGATCCACTGGCTGGTCTTCTGGTAAAAACAGTTCTTCCGGCCAGGAACTGACGTGAGTAGTGAGGATGTTGGTGGTGCTCATTGCGAAGTATCGCATCGTTGGTCTAGAGTTTTTATAGCTCTTCCTCACATGAAAAGAAGATCACGATATTATCACCTTCCTGACTAATGTCAGTGGATGTGATGCCGGTAACGTCCTTCAGGACCTTAAGAATATTGCTTCTCCCGAAAGCATGACCGTCAAACTGTACCTCAAACCTTTAGACGTTTGGGTCGCATTGAGTCCACACCCTCAACAGATAGCAGTCTGAATGATAAGACGAAGGAAGCAAGGGCAATAAATAGGCAAGAGAGTGGTGAGGAGAGGGAAACCTTAGAGGAAGATAAGAACCAGGCAAAAGGTATGGAAGGTAAGGTGCAATAAAAGGTGTAATAATAGGAATAAGAATGTGATCGTAAGAGAAAACACGAGAAAGAAAAAGAGAGATAAAAGGAAGGGTTGGGTTATGTTAGGTCACTTTTGTTATAAAGTTTAGAACATTTGAGTATATACTGTATATACTATACATATAAAGGGAAAAGTCAATAACAACAAAACCAGGACTCAGGTTCATGTTGGGTATGCTGTGTATCAGAGCCGATTCGTCAAGATGGCGTCTGTGTAGAGTAGAGGCAGGAAAGCTTATTTTGGAGGAAAACCAATCAATAGGTTGATTAGAATCCCTAATATTACAGAAGAGAGCATTGTCTGTGTCTGCAGACTTAACACTTCTTTTGTGTTCCTTAAGTCTGTCATTTAGTGTATGGCCAGTTTCCCCAAAGTATTGGGGAGGACAAGACGAACAGGAAATAGAGTAGACACCAGCAGCATTAGAAGCAGGAGGAGATTTCTAAAAATCACCACTTTCCTCGTTGCTTCCAGCTTGCCCTTCCTTCCCTGAAATCTAACAACTCTATTCTTATCCTTCCGTCCGACAATGGCAATTCGATGGTTGTCCTTGACCGTGAGAACTACCTCCAGAAACCTACCTCTCTGACTCCCGCACATATGCCCCTCTGACTTTTAACCCTTTGGATAGCCTTAAAACCCTCCTTCAACCGCAAACTAAGACAGCTCTAGTCTTTGTCCTCCTGAGTTCGATCTTATTATACGATTCCGTGTCATCTGCCCTTCTCTTCCTTATTTCTATGGTCTACATAAAACTCATAAACCTGGTATGCCTTTTCGTCCTATCATTTCTTCAAGGGGTCCTGTCGGCTATCCTCTTGCCTCCTGGCTCGCTAAAACTTTGACGCCTTACCTCGGCCCTTTTTCTCGTGCCCACCTTCGTCACTCTCAGGACTTCATAGAAAGAATGCGCCTGCAGCCCTCCTGTAAGATGCTTGAATCTAAAGTAGATGTAGCTGAATCTAAAACAACATTTGTTTCATCACGCCTGACTTGATAATGATCCAGGACGGACCGAAACGTCGTCGTCTCTTCAAATTCTAGTGAGTGGTTTGGTCTACATTTTTCAGCAACGTTATTGCGATTCTTCATCTGCAACGATGAGAACCATCGTACATATATTGCCGTACAAGGCAATTAGAAAGTTTAAGTCAGTATTATTGAATTTGGACAAATCACAAAAAGGTTTAGTATTTATGTTGCAAAGAAAACCTAAACTAAGCTAACCTAACCTTCCTAAGCCTAATATGCGATATTTGAGGCCTGATAGAGTATAAATATGTGCAATACTAGGCTTGGGAATAGGTAGTAGGCACCCTTCAGTCTCGGGAGACTGTGGAGTTGCGCCCTGGTTCTCAATCCTGGTGCAGCGTCTGGTGTGACTGATGAGGGCAATCCGGGAGTGGCAGTCCATCCCACACTGAGCACAAACGAAGTTTGATTCTGGTCTGTCTTCCTGGCTACCGGCTATTCTTCTCTGTCTCTTTGCGTTCGATTTCTTGGCAAGTGACTCCTCGAACTTGGAGAGACCTCTCTGAACAGACTGCCCTCAGCCTGAACGGTCTGCAGCCAGTGTTTCCCATGTAGCAAGATCGACGTCCATGGCTTTCAGGTCCCTCTTGCATTCGTCTTTGTACCGTAGCTGGGGTTTGCCTGTTGGACGCTTTCCCTGCCTCAGCTCTCCATACAGGAGATCCTTGGGGATCCTGCAGTCGCCCATTCGCACCACTTGCCTGAGCCAGCGCATTTGTCCCTGCTTCAGCATTGTGTACATGCTGGTGATTCTAGCTCTCACCAGGACGCTGTTGTTTGTCAAATTGTCCTGTCAGGTGATATCCAAGATGTGTCGGAGGAAGCGCATGTGATAGGCATTCAACTGTCTTTCCTGACGGGCGCGGAGTGTCCAAGACTCACTGCCATATAGGAGTGTGCTCAGGACGCAGGCTCTGTAAACCTGGATCTTTGTACACTCAGTCAGCTTATTGTTGGCCCACACTCTTTTTGTCAGTGTGACCATGGAAGTAGATGCCTTACCAATGCGTTTATTTAGCACCGTATCAAGAGAGAGGGAGTCAGAGATTGTTGAGCCCAGGTACACGAAGTCGTAAACGACTTCCAGCTTGTAATCGGAGATGGCGCTATCAGGTGGGGAGCCCATTCCTTGTCCCATGACCTGTGTTTTCTTCAGAGTCCGAAGAAGCAAGGGAGTCTATGGCACCACTGAGTTCTTCGAGGGTCGGTTCGCTGTCGAGCTCATTTAACACAGGCAGGCACTCAATGGCGCCCAGGGCGTCTTCGGTGACCACATTCTCCCTGGCACACTGCTCAGAGTGGTGCTCGACCCAACGCTTCAGTTGCAGTGTCTAATCCTGAATCACCTCATCCGTGGCAGAGTTTTGGTGGCCGATTTTCGTTTGGATTGGGCCGAGGGCCTGCTTGATACCGTCATACATATTCTTAACATTGCCTGTATTTACTGCAGTCTGTATCTGGGAGCAGAGCTGAAGCCAATAGTTGTTGGCACATCGCCTAGCGCTCTGCTGCACTTTGCAGCGGACGGTCCGAAGGATTTGTAAGTTTTGCTGACTTGGAGAGGCTTTGTTGGCTGCCAAGGCATTTCTCTTCTCTTCGATGACAGATGTCATTTCTTCCGGGTGAGCCTCGAACCAGTCTGCCGACCTGCTGGTCTTCTTGCCGAAGGTGGACGTGTCAGCGTTGAACACCGCGTCGCTGAAGTGCTCCCATCTTTTACAGGGGGTGACCCAGACCGGGCCAGGGAGAGCTTCCTCGAGCACACGTGCAAAATCTTCTACCTTGTCCTGATTGAGGGGTCTTCATGGTGTCAATGCGAGGTCTGCTCTCCTTTTTTCGAGTGTTGATTCTTGTTTGTTTGCATCTTGACCTTGCTACATACCAAGAAGTGGTCGGTGTCACAGACAGCTCTCTGGTAGCTACACATAATCTTGACGCTGGGTAGACTTGCACGCCTGGTAAGAATCAGGTCCAGCTGATGCAAGTGCATGGATCTGGGGTGTCTCCGAGAGACTCGGTGTTAAGGCTTTAAGCTGAAGAACGTGTGGGTGACACAGAGACCATGAAGACAGCAGAGTTCTAGCATACGTTGCCCGTTCTCATTCATCCTCCCTATGTCAAATTGACCCAGATAAGTGGGTCAGAAGATGTGATCGGTACCCACTCTGGCGTTGAAATCGCCGAGAATGAACAGTGGCTCCTTTACAGGGATTCTCACTATGACTCTGTTGAGGTCATTGTAGAATTTTTCCTTTGCCTCTGTTGGAGAAGTCAGGGTTGATGCATATGCACTAATTACATTGACTGGTCCTGTTTGGGAGTGCAGTTGAAGAGACACAATTCGTTCGGTTTCCTCCATTGGTCGCATAATGTGTCCCAATAGTGCATTCCTGACGGCAAATCCCACACCATGTTCTCTGGTCTCATCTGGAGGTTTTCCTTGCCAGAAGAAAGAGAAGGCCCTCTCTCTCACAGATCCTGATCGTCGAAGCCTGGTTTCTTGGAGAGCAACAATATCCATCTGCAGTTTGCTCAGCTCCCTATCGATAACTGCTGTTTTTCGGGCGTCGTTGATTTCTTGCAGGTCGTCAGAGAAATCTGGTGTTAGTGTCCTGACGTTCCATGTGCCCAGCTTTAGGGCAGTTGATATTTTCTTTTTGGATTTAATATTGCTAGGTGCAAAATTGTCGGGTAGCTTGTTGGTTTTCACCCTACAACCCCACACACCCAGTAAGGTTAAAGGACCGTGGCGAGGCAACACCTTATTGGCTGGGGTTTGCCCAGCTTAAGGCGGGCGGTAGCTGCCCAGCTTAAGGCGGGCGGTAGCTGCCCAGTGGGGTGCGGTGACCTCTCCCACCGTCGGAAGCTACCCCCTGGGGTCACTCTCTTCGCCAATGGAGCAGAAGACTCAAAACCGGTAGACTGTCACTTCCCGTGTTGGTTCGACGCTGTGAAGCGAGGCTGGAGTGTCCTCTCCAGGGTGCAAAACCCAGGTAGGTAGATATGGAGGAGAAGCTATTACCCATGCAGCAGGACCCCCCCCCCCCCCATTCTATGTTGCTGAAATTATCCAATGGAAAGGCAAATACCAATACACATGGTTCCAGCACCGTTGCAGGAGCTACCAGAACGAGTTCGAAGTCAACAACGAACTGCCTTAGGGGCTCCAACTCCGTAATTTTCATCGAGGTTGACTCCTGAAGCCATTCCCAAAAGAGGAGTATGGCCGCAAGGCAGCGGAGGTTTGAAATCAGGGTTTTCCTTCCCCTAGATGAGCTGCCTTCCCAAGCTGTCGAGTCCCATCTACCCGGAGCAAGTGGTTTTAAGGCACCAGAGGCACGCCCTCGCCCCTTCTCCTGTCAGTAAAAGCAGTTCAACCGGACTTCAAGATTAAGCCACCTGTGCAGGCCAGGTGTTGGACTTGGTTATCGGAGGCTATGTGAGACGCACGCCGTATGGGAGCTTTTTATAGGTCATGGGAGCTCGTCCCCCATTACCACCCGCTGGCAAAGACAACCCCATTGGAACTAGGCCTTGGAATATTTGTTTGGTTATTAGCTTCATTTTTTCAGAATGAATAAAGTGAATAGTACCCAAATTTTACTATCTAATTGCCTTTTACGTCACTATATGAACTATGGTGCACATAGTTACTAAAAGTACTATTTAAACAGGATGATGGTTTGTGTTAATATATATATATATATATATATATATATATATATATATATATATATATATATATATATATATATATATATATGTATATATATATATATATATATATATATATATATATATATATATATATATATATATATATATATATATATATGTCGTACCTAGTAGCCAGAACTCACTTTTCAGCCTACAATGCAAGGCCCGATTTGCCTAATAAGCCAAGTTTTCATGAATTAATATATTTTCTCTAATATTTTTCTTATGAAATGATAAAGCAACCCATTTCATTATGTAAGAGGTCAATTTTTTTTTATTGGAGTTAAAATTAACGTAGATATATGACCGAACCTAACCAACCCTACCTAACCTAACCTAACCTATCTTTATAGGTTAGGTTAGGTTAGGTAGCCAAAAAAGTTAGGTTAGGTTAGGTTAGGTAGGTTAGGTAGTCGAAAAGCAATTAATTCATGAAAACTTGGCTTATTAGGCAAAACGGGCCTTGCATAGTAGGCTCAGAAGTGAGTTCTGGCTACTAGGTACGACATATATATATATATATATATATATATATATATATATATATATATATATATATATATATATATATATATATATGTCGTACCTAGTAGCCAGAATGCACTTCTCAGCCTACTGTGCAAGGCCCGATTTGCCTAATAAGCCAAGTTTTCCTGAATTAATATATTTTCTCTAAATTTTTCTTATGAAATGATAAAGCTACCCATTTCATTATGTATGAGGTCTATTTTTTTTATTGGAGTTAAAATTAACGTAGATATATGACCGAACCTAACCAACCCTACCTAACCTAACCTAACCTATCTTTATAGGTTAGGTTAGATTAGGTAGCCGAAAAAGTTAGGTTAGGTTAGGTTAAGTAGGTTAGGTAGTCGAAAAAACATTAATTCATGAAAACTTGGCTTATTAGGCAAATCGGGCCTTGCATAGTAGGCTGAGAAGTGCGTTCTGGCTACTAGGTACACACACACACTCGAAAGGGTATTGAAAGAGTGTGCAGGAGCACTTTGCTTGCCATTCTCCATAGTGTATAGTAGGTCACTGGAAACGGGAGACCTACCAGAAGTATGGAAGACTGCTAATGTAGTACCAATATACAAAAAGGGTGACAGACAAAAGGCACTGAACTACAGGCCAGTGTCCTTAACTTGTATACCATGCAAGGTGATGGAGAAGATTGTGAGAAAAAACCTAGTAACACATCTGGAGAGAAGAGACTTCGTGACAACCCATCAACATGGGTTAAGGGAGGGTAAATCTTGCCTTTTAGGCTTGATAGAATTCTACGGTCCGGTGACAAAGATTAAGCAAGAAAGAGAAGGATGGGTGGACTGCATTTTTTTGGACTGTCGGAAAGCCTTTGACACAGTACCCCATAAAAGGTTGATGCATAAGCTGGAGAAACAGTCAGGAGTAACTGGTAGGGCGCTCCAGTGGATAAGGGAGTACCTATGCAATAAGAAGCAGAGAGGTATAGTGAGAGGTGAGACCTCAGAATGGCGTGAAGTCACCAGTGGAGTCCCACAGGGCTCTGTGCTTGGACCTATCCTGTTTCTGATATATGTAAATGATCTCCCAGAGGGTATAGACTCATTCCTCTCAATGTTTGCTGACGGCGCCAAAATTATGAGAAGGATTAAGACAGAGTAGGACAGCTTGAGGCTTCAAGAAGACCTGGACAAGCTGCAGGAATGGTCGAACAAATGGCTGTTAGAGTTTAACCCAAGCAAATGTAATGTAATGAAGCTAGGGGTAGGAAGCAGGAGACCAGATGCAAGGTATCACTTGGGAGATGAAATACTTCAAGAGTCAGAGAGAGAGAGAAAGACCTGGGGGTTGATATCACGCCAGACCTGTCCCCTAAAGCTCATATCAAGAGGATAACATCAGCAGCATATGCCAGGTTGGCTAACATAAGAACGGCCTTTAGAAACTTGTGTAAGGAATCTTTCAGAACATTATATACCACATATGTCAAACCAGTCCTGGAGTATGCGGCTCCAGCATGGAGTCCATATCTAGTCAAGCATAAGACTAAACTGGAAAAGGTTCAAAGGTTTGCCACCAGACTAGTACCCGAGCTGAGAGGTATGAGCTACGAGGAGAGACTATGGGAATTGAACCTCACTTCGTTGGAAGAGAGAAGAGTTAGGGGGGACATGATCACCACAGTCAAGATTCTCAAGAGAATCGACAGGATTGATAAAGACAGGCTATTTAACACAAGGGGCACACGCACTAGGGGACACAGGTGGAAACTGAGTGCCCAAATGAGCCACAGAGATATTAGAAAGAACTTTTTTAGTGTCAGAGTGGTTTACAAATGGAATGCATTTGGAAGTGATGTGGTGGAGGCTGACTCCATACACAGTTTCTAGTGTAGATATGATAGAGCCCAATAGGCTCAGGAACCTGTACACCTGTTGATTGACGGTTGAGAGGCGGGACCAAAGAGCCAGAGCTCAACCCCCGCAAGCACAACTAGGTGAGTACACACACACACAAACACACACACACACACACACACACACACACACACACACACACACACACACACACACACACACACACACACACACACACACACACACACACACACACACACACACACACAAATTCAAAAGAGTTTTCTTATAGAAAACTCTCATACACCATTATTTACCGATTTCGGGAAAATAAAATAAAATGTGTTGATATTCAAACTTCAGCCGTACTACCATAATCACACCTTCACAAACAGCGGACTCTCTCCCCATCAACGCCCCATCATGCACAAGACCGACGCAACAACTTCTTAGATACAAAACAAACGTGCTATTATTTAATTTGAAAATATAAAATAAAATTTGTTTCTTGCAGAAACAGAGATAGAGAGACAAAGATAGATAGAGAGAATGAGAGATATTTCTCTCTAACACAATCAGACGATTGCCTAGCAAGTAGATGATTTGTTTCTGAATTTACTGGGAATCGAATCCAGTGCCCATAGGACTATGACCCCCGAACACTGTTTCTATTTACTATTCGTGACTGCAGAATCGAGATGTTAGCTCTTAGACACCGCCTTTCTTGCTGTGGTTTGTGTAATGTACTAACTTCTGACCTATTTTTGCGCTATCATATCATACTACACATTACCGGTCACCCACACACACACACACACACCCAGGAAGCAGCCCGTGATACTTGGGAATTGAATCAGGTCCCTTAGGACTACGACTCTAGTAAATGAATAGTTTCATTGTCGTCAACACTTTTCTCGGGTATTCATTATTTATTGTGAACCTACGACCTATTGAGCAGGACCTAGCGACCCAGCAATTGGTCGGGACCCATACTTTGAAGAACCCTGGTGTACAGTGTAAATGATTACCCTGATGCTTCGTCACCTGACACAACCATTTCTTCACCAGTCTCGTTCCATCGTTAAGAACCTCTGACAAGGGTTCCAAGCTCACTAAATTCCATTCCTCTATGATATCGTAATGTTTCCAATTGGTCTGTCTTCTTTCACCGTTCAGAGAGACTTTCAGCATTTACAAAACATTAATCACAAACCAAAACCTCGTTAATAGATTAAAATGGTTTATTTCGACGTCAGGTTAACTTGGCTGGGGTTGTTTTGCTTTTTCTCTTCCATGTCGTTGTGGGAGCAGTCTCGAGAAGACAGGACAACTGAACACTTGCACATGCTTCAGGACCAAGTAGTTGACTGGCAGAGCAGCCAGACTGGCCCGGTACACCTGGTTCGTCTCTTGGCGGTCAAGCTGTAAATAATTTCACCACAACCCATCTGTGACCCAACACTTCTCGAAGACGTGGATGATGCCTCATACTGGCAGTGGGTCTCGCCAGTGGGGTCACTCCTGCGACGCGAATAGATAGTTCAGAAGATGATGAGGCTGGAGGCATTCCTGTGGAAGGTCGGTGTGGTGCCAAAGATACAAAGTTCCTTAGATCGTGTGAACTGGTAGGTGGTGGCGGTGATCGTGGCAGGGGCAATGCTGTTCCATCTAACGTACAGAACTATGTGGGGATATAAAGACAACAGGGACATAGAAGCACTGCGTCAAGGCGAGAATGGTGAACTTTACTTGACAACAGAGGCGCCACAGAAAAGTATCACTGACGAAGACTTCGATAAGGAAACCTCTCAAGTTGGACACTGAAAGTTAGCATTGAGAGCGCTCCAGTGCAGGTGAAATGCCAGAAAATACGGAAGGAATGTTGAGGATTATATTGTTTTGGATACCCCAGTGCCTTAGGCCCCTTTGGATGGAGGTGTGAATGAGTCGACCATATGAAGGGGAAGTGAAGAAAGGATTCTGAACGGTTCATAACTACTCCAATTGCTACCACTTGGGCTGGACGGTTTTGTTTCTTGCAGGTCGGCGTTCAATTCCCGACCGTCCAAGTGGTTGGGAACAATTCCTACCCCCTTCCCATCCTAAATCCTTATCCTTCCTATGTGCTACAAAGTTTTTTTATTATTATGTTACGGACCCGAGTCCAGCGTCGTAGCACGGAGCAGTGACGACAACGCCATCTGTGAGTCCGCTCCCGAAACCCACTCCAAATGGACGACGCCATCTAGTGAGGACGGGATATACCGGCCACAGGTGCTGGATTTCCGTCTTAATCAGCTCGTAACATGACCTCTGGTGAGGTGGCGCTTAGACAGCAACGCCATCTATGGAGTGGATAGGTGGACATTTGTGTCTAAGCCTGTAAGTGAGGTTCCCTAGTTCCAGTACTAATGACGTATCTGATTACAGAGTCTACCTGGGACTGCTGTATTGGATGATGGATGAGTGTACCCAAGGCAGCCAAGGTCTCTCCACGAGTTTGCTCTGAAGAAGCTGCGAGTCACCCCCGGACAAACACTGTTGAAAGTGTTAGCCTGCCTGTGACGTGGCAGTATCAGGAATCACCTTATCCGGGGCTGGCTGGTGGAAGAGACTAGCCTCTGTGGTGCTGAGAGAGGAGAGTGATCAGCGGAATCACACGAGGCTCCTGCCTAGGGCTCGCAACCCTA